>NC_134572.1:134196604-134454104 GCF_050947875.1 Dermacentor variabilis | reverse complement strand
CGCGCTATGGCACGTCGAATTCCCCAAATCTCAAACAACTTTCACCGTTGCGCATCCCTCTTTCTATGTCATCATCATTCCTCATCACACCTTTATGTCCCTGTTGCCTCCCCCTCCCCCTTTTCAGGGTAGTAGGCTAGAGCGTGCTAGCTCAGGCCGACCTCTCTGCCTTCTTTCAAATAAATCTTCCGTCTATCCCTGATGGCCAAGTTATATGTTGTAAAATTTACATTGGGGCATCGATAGGAGCAATACTGAATATTATGTAGCTCGTCTAAATCTAGAGAGGTAGTTCTGGTTGGCTACGTCAAAGTGGGGAAGCGAATACGGGGCCAAAGACAGAAAGCGTAAGGGGAGAGAAATACAGAGGAGTACACACGAAGTAAATCGCGTCCACTTTATCTAGTGGTAGAAGGCAGCGTTCTCAAAGTCTATAGACCTCAGTAACTTGAGCAGCGCAGAACAGCCTTCTGCGTGGAGCTCATTTGGGAGCGCTGCTCTAGAACTTCTCTGTCCTAATAATAGATGATGCTCAAGTCTACCAAGCACTGTGCACATCACTTGCCTCTCGGCACTTGCTAATTGCAGATTGAACACGGCGTTTTAAAAACGAAAGCTTTCTTGGCATGTTGCCACCACTTTTCCGTATCGGGTACTGTTCCTAGACTCTTTCATCATGGGCCGATCCTGGAGATAGTGCAGTCTAAAAATGTGGGCCAATCCTGATGATAGCGCATAAAAAAATTGAAACAGACCGACGTTCTTTCTACTCCAATCACGCGAGGGACGACACCATAGGGTACCGAGTCTAGAAACAGTACCCGATACGGAAAAGTGGCGGTAACATGCCAAGAAAGGTTTTTGTCTTTAAAACACTGAGTTCTCTCTACAAGTAGCAAGTGCCTAGAGGCAAGTGATGTGCACAGTGCTTGCGAGACTTGACAATCTCCTCTGAGCCAAAATCTCACCCCAGATTTGCTGAGGAGAACTGTTCTTCATCGACTTCCTCTGGAGGTTCAATCATCTTCCAACATTTTTGGGGTATTTATCTGGCATACCTGAAAGCTCACGTGGTACTGGCTCAAGTTGTCCGCGGCTATGCTTTCATTTCCAGGTCGCGGCACTTTCATCGTATGGAGAAGGAGTGTGATCACACTCGTGTACTTTGGCTTATGGGATCGTTAAAAACCACATGTTGGAATAAGTAATCCTGAACGCTTCAGTTTAGTACTGATTATATTCCAAATCCTACTGCTTACGTGCTCGACGCTTATGATTACTAAGTTCGTGTCTGTGACGCTCTGACCTTTTTTTTTTTTTTTTTTGCAGTGCCGATGTGTGCGGGACAATCGTCAGGATCAGGTAAGAGCCGCATTTCCCCAAAAATTACGATTTTCAACGCATCTTTTTTTTCTTGCTTGACCTGCAAAAAAAATTAACATCTGTTGCAACTACAGCGGTCGAGCACCGTACGTAAGCGTTGCTTCTAACGTATACTGGGTCTGTATGCGCAGCCGTGTCTACGTTGATGTCATGGCGTAGTGGCTTCTGCTACACATGTATATATTACTGCTTTAAACCTCTGTACCGCCTTATACAAGGTTATACATTTATATATCCGGCTACGGCTGTGCCGGTAGTCAGAGCTCATCAAATAAGAGTACAGACATCACATTTTGTTATTTGCATATTTTTTTAAATTTTGCGTAAACGGAAGGTGCAAACCCTCCAAGTCCCGAAAAAAATGCTAAGTGCTAGAGCGTCCTAAATAATTTATTAAAATATTTGTTTCTACAAACCAGTTTGTGTTTGTAGAACTGCCACATGCGAGTGCCACATGCGAGCTCAGGCATAAGGTGCGCAACACCCCTGTTTTCATTCATTCATTCATTCATTCTCTTTCATTTTTCATTCTCTCTTTCTTTCCTTTCTTCTTTCTTTCTTTTGTGAGCAACTTCATGATACTTAGCTTTCTGGCTACACGGCGGCAGGAAGTCTCGCTCGGTGTCATCGCGTCATGATAATGTTAATGACGCAATCTATGCGGCATTTCGAGACCATCTTAAGTATGAAGTTGACACATCTTACCCCGTATTCACGGGAAGTCCTTCCAGAATTGTTCGTAATAGCGAATTTCAGCCAATCTTGATGCTGTACATAGTATTAGCGAAGGCAATGGTACGACAGTCAACGGTACAGAACGAAATTTCGTTACGTACGCCTGTGTCGTGGTAAGAAGTAAACAAATTGTTGTTAGTACTAGTTATTTCGTTGTTATTATTACTTGAAGAGCCGTTAGGTAAGAAAGCCTGTATCTTTAAAGATTGCGTGTGCTCTAATGATGTATTATTTCTAGCGCAGCCTATCACAGCCATTAAAAGCCAGTTTTGCAGACATTACTCTTTCTTTCTTCAGGCCATACGGTCGAAACTGAGCAAGACAACAAATAACTTTTGTCTGATGCCCAGATATCTTTTTTTTTATTTGCATTTTTCACTTATTGACTCTTAAGGTGGTTTGCGCGTTATAGAAAGGTGGGGATAAAAGCAATGAAGTATATAACACGCAGCCAGCACAATTACAGGCAACATACAAGTTGCACAATTTGAATTCTGTTGTGCCGTCATAAAAACAACAGCGGTGGAAAATTTATTTCTATCCCCGCCAGTATTCGGAACGGATTATGCAGAATACGGACTAATTTCTGAAATTACAGTTACGTCTTAGTGCTTATGATCACTGCCCTGTGACACGTAGCTGGAGGTATTCGAAAGTGACATTGAGAATGAGTCATATGTATACAATACATTGTGAAATGCATGCATAGAGACAAGATCCAGGATGCATGAAATAAGGCTCGAGTGTGTTTGATTTATGTAGTTATTTCTTTATTTTGTTTATCACATTACAATCTAAAAAAGAAGGGTGTAAAGGAAGAGCAGTTCGCTGTCGGCTTGAAGGGTCGGTCGCCCCCGATCGAACTGTACTAGAAGCGGCAAGCTTCTCATACAAAATACAAACTCAAACTTCTCAAAATACAAGCTCTCAACAGTGGCTGTGAAGAATTGCCCGGTCTATTTTCTTGTATAACCTGAACATAATCGTTCTTAGGTATTTATTCAATGTGCACCAAAATAATATTGGCCTCGCTTAAAATTATTTTCGACGGATCGATGCCTCTTTCGCAAGCTTTATTCCATTCACGCGGAAGGGTATTGTTGAGCATTTGCGTACCACTGTTTGAGTCGCAGTGAGGAGCCTTGCTTTTTTTCTCTTATTTAGACACTTGTTCATTAAGAAAAAAAAGTTTTCAAGCTGAACAAAAATGAAATATGAACGCCTGCAACAAAAGCAATATTCACGCCTTAGTTTGGCTTGATATAAATAACTTAATTTAGTTAAATTAAATTAGCTGAAAGCCAAGCCAACTGATTGCAAAATCTATGCATAGTCATGGTATTCTCAAAATCTTCCTTTCTATGCCTAGAAGCCCCGACAGATTTGTTGCAGTCGTTGTCCATGCAATAAACAAAAACAAAACAAGAACAGTAATGTACGCGAGAAGCAAAGAGCGCATCATTTATCTTTAATTCCATTGACTTAGGAATGAGGTGCCGGTTTAATATACCAGTTATACGGCTAAGTTTTGTTAAAACAGTATTCACATGATAATATCATTACAATAACATTGAGAAATAAATGTCTAGTGCTTTTAAGACGTTACTATCTCTATCGTTGTGCTCTGGAGGAAATTTCACTCTTGGTGAAAACACCTGTTTACCCTTCCAACGAAAAATGACAGCCTATGTTTTCGCAGTATTAACCTTTTAACTTGTTAGTTGTGCAGGCCAGCCCTTTTTTTTTGGAAGATGTCACTTGCATTCTTGAAAAGCGTGTATCATGCGTAGAAGCTAGAAGCAAATACTCTCGTATCGTCCACAATAGCTAAACTTTCGAGAAGATAAAAACTACATCATTGTTAGATAAATTAACCAGCAAAGCGCTAAGAACGCTGTGGTGGACATCTCTGAAATTATTTGCTTCCGGTTTGACTCAATGTTATCTATTGGAACGTATACTGCTGTTTACGCGACAGACAAACTTTTAAATAATTTAAGCGGGCACCAACGAATGCCGTATATATTGGCTTGATTTTCCAAACAAGATGCCATGGTGTATATATAATCAAATGCTTGACTAAAATCTACAAAAATTCCTGCATCATATAGTTTTTCTTCTAGTTTTTGTAGTATATATTCCTTTTGGTTTAGCAGGACAAGTTTAGTTAATATATTATCTCGGAAACCATACCGTGACATAGTGGTAACATGGCTTTCACAAATGGTAGAGCGACGGATAAAAATAATATTACAAGCGTTTAGAAAATATAGAATGAATAGGCACTCGTAGATAAATTGAAACGTTCCACTTATCTTCCTTATATAGTGCCACTCGCATTTTCGAGGAGAAAGTGTCATTTGAAATGCGGAGGTGAAATATGTGCGTTAAGCCCTCACTTATCAATAGCATAGTTAACTTGTTCGATATAAATATGATCGACATCGCAGCTCCCAGCATTACTGATACTCAAAAATGTTGACCCCCTCCCCCCTCTACACCGCTATCGTTGCTTAGCGACTATAGGGTTGCGCTGCTAAGCACGAGGTCGCGGGATCAAATCCCGGCCGCGGCGACCACATTTCGATGGGGTGAAATATAAAATGCCTGTGTCCCGTGGCATTGGGGTCACGTTAAAGATTCCCTGGGTCAAAATTGATCCGGAGTGCCCCACTACGGTGTGCCTCATAACAAAATCGTGCGTTTGGCACGTGAAACCCCAGAATTCATTTTAAGATGTTGAACAGACTTTCGCTTCAAGTGCTCCCTTCCGGAAAGAAAAAAGATGAGAGAAAAGGAAAAAAGAAAGAAACACGTATCCTGGGCCCAAAGTGTGGTAATACAGCTTTGAACAGCGTCAAAATATCTGTAAACAAAATAATCGTTAATAACATTCACCACTGCTTCTTCTGTAATGAGTTTTAAATAATTAAAAATTCTGCGCACTTGTTCAGCCTTTGATTTCGCCCGATCAAGGAATTTGGTTTATTCCATGGTAGCTATATTCGCTTGGAACATGAAGCGAATATTGGAAAAGGATACATTTTTCAAAATTTCTTCCACCCTTTATTTAGGGCATTGCGGAAGCGCTTGAAAACAATTAGGACCTTTCCATCACGTGGTCGCATCAATTTTTTGAAGAGTTTATCCTTCTTATCAATTTTTTTTTTCATGACCCCACGTGCTTGCCATGGTTCTCGTGAACATTTGCTTTTCACGCGACATATATATGATAAGTTTTTATTTTATACACACATAAAAGAAAGGCTCGATAACAATAATAAGCTATATTTGCACCACTGCAGGATGAAAAACATTCTTGCAACGCACTTTGCTGATTTCTAAGGGTAGAGAACACAAAGCTGCAAGTGACACGTGCTGGTATCTATAAGGAAGTCCTGGATTTAATATTATAGCTCCGTTATTTTTTACCCGACCACATATTGGCGTGTGGTAAATAAGAGAACCGGGAAGAACATGAGCATCTACAGTGGCTTTATCGCAGTTTGACACAAATCGATAGTAGTCTCTGGAAATAAAGGGAGCCGTGTAGAAGTGTCTATATAACATTTTCACAACTATTGTAAGAAAGAACATTTTCAAGGTGAAGCTTTTCTTAACTATCAGAGTTCTCTCTATTTGCCTAATACTAGTCGATATGAGTATAGTTAGATGTTGTAAAACGAACTTTTTCATGGCCCCACAGCACAATACGCCAGAAACCGACAGGAAGGACACAATACAATTGAAACCTCCCACACGGCCAAACATGTACCTTGTTATTAAATATATAGGAAGAGATACGGTAGCATTGATTTTTGAATATTTCTAAACAAAATGTAGCTTTAAGTATCAACGAACTTAAGCGGTTCATCTCGCTCTGATTTTTACTTACTGCGGCAGCAGCAGGTCTCTTAAAGCGGCCACCGCCATCTTTTCAAGAACAACTTATTTGCGATGCGCTCATGGTCATCCTCGTTTGCCACATCATTGCTTGCTGTAGCTCGCATATGTCTGCGCGGCAAATGATTGTGGACCACAATGTGTGAATTGTCACAGCCTTTTCATCCCATAGCAGCCAGCATACAACATAGTAAACACGTGAGTGTAATACTTCATGACTGATGAAGTAAAAAAAAAAAAAAAACTGGCTTCGACTGAGTTCTCAGCCGATTCTATTGTTCAAAAAGCCATAGCAGTTAAATTGTTTTTCATCAACATCTTGCTATATCAGTCGCATAGATTATATGCATTTTGTTCATCCTTTGGTGAGAGCATCCGTTTTCACGTCAGTGCGGTGATAAACCTGCAGGACTGTATGAAGAAGTGCTTGCAACTCATACCTACGGCGCACTCATTTTAAACATGCGTGTGTCAGACACTGCCCCGTTTGCTAGACAAATGCACGGTTCTTACTACTTACTGGCAGCCAGCGACTTTCCCACGGGGATTTTAAACAACAGATGACGTCTCTATAGGCGAAAACGTTTACAACGAGGCTCTAACGTGCCCTCCATGCACACGCCGACTCGTTACATTCTCGAGCTTCCTGGTGGTGCTGAAAATCGAGCGATCGAAGCGATGAGCCCCCGGGAAGCGAACGTTGGTGCCGGGCGTAAACAAGCACGCTGCATGCAGGCCAACGCAAACAGGAGTAAACTGCAGGAGAGGAGGCGGGTATCTGCTACTGAGAGAAGGAACGGGGCACGTTCACGCCAAGGAAAGAGTGCGAGGATGCGAGGCTGAGAGAAACTAGCAAGTGGGGGAAGTTCACGAGGCCGCGCATGCGCTCATGAGGACGATGGATTTTTAAGGGCAGCCATCGACAGTGATAGATGCACTTTGCAGAGCGCGCCGCACTCTGCCGAAAAGGGAAAGACGAAGGGTGAGAGAGGGAAAGGTAGAAGGAGGAGGAAGGCGGGAGAAAAATGGCGAAAGGCCGCCATTACGGCATGCCGAGGCCGTGTGCGGGTAGCTTCTCTGGCGGCATGCGCTGTTGGTGTCCGTTTGCGCGCGCTTGCATCGATTTACAGGTGATCGTGAGGGGCCACCGAATGCCCCCTTCTTGCGATCGTTGTACTGCTACGCGTGTAGCTGCTAATGCAGGGCAACTGCGCCTTGGAAAGCTTACTTCAGGCCCGGATATGAACTTTCCGAGTGATTTCGTGACATCGGGCGCACGATAAGTGATTGCCCGTTGTAAACATAAACGTAAGCGAAGGCCTACGTATCAGAGAGGGGCCGCCCTATTTGTAAGCGGTTCCTTTCCTAAGTAGATGCACCGCACATAGAGGTGTTGTGAATCGTAAATCACGATTTGGAATTTGAAGGCCGGAGCAACCACGCACTATAGTGTCACCGCTTTTATTTTTTGCTGTAGAAAACGGTCAATAATAGGTATTTGAACAATATGAATAATAATAAAATAATTATATGAATGTGTTGTAAATGATGCAGAAAAAAAGTTACAAGATATTCGTTTCACCATGGCTGAGCTTGCGTGGCTACCTGCTACGCACTTCGAAAGCTAAAACTTGCGTGAGCTGCTTTATGAAAGAAAAAGAAGATGCTTGCTCAAGCAGTAAGCGAGAATCATGCTTGTTTTGATAGTCAGCATTTTGTGTCCTGGGAGCTACTATAGTTTCTTTTCATGTTAGCATGACACAGTTGGGCAAGCAGGGCAGCTTCATCCTTACAAAACTTCATCCATACAAAACTTATCTCTCCTGTAGTTTCCGGCTGCTTTTGCATGTTTAAACTGCAACTTCTGTCTTCTGACAGATCCCAGCACAAAGAGACTGCCGCACGAATGCATCTCTCTACGATCTCCAGTTACCCATGTCTTACGCTAGTTGATTCCAACATGCGACTGCAAATTTCCTAATTTCATCAGCCCACCTAGTTTTCTGCAGTCCTCGACTGCGCTTCCCTTCCCTTGGCACACATTCTGTAACCTTACAGAATGTAAGGTTACAGAATGTACCCATTACATGGCCTGCCCAGCTCTATTTTTTTTTCTGTGAATGTCAACTAGAATACCAGTTATCCTCGTTTGCTCTCTGATCCACACTGCTCTCTTCCTGTCTCTTAACGTTACGCCTAATATTTGTCGTTCCGCCACTCGTTTTGCCGTGCTTAACTTGTTCTCGAGCTACTTTGTTGACCTCGAAGTTCTTGTCCCATGTGTTATCACTGCTAGAATGCAATGATTGTACACCTTTCAACGACGCTCAGGATTTGGTAATGTTTGCCGTATGCACTCGAACCCTTTTTTAGTGTGTGAATTTCCTTCTCATGAATAGGGCTCCCTGTACGTAAGTGACATAGATAAACGTAATCCAGTACAGGCTCTAGAGGCTGACTGGCGATCCTGAATTCATGTCGCCTTGCCAGGCTAATAAACGTTATCTTTGTCTTCTGCATATTAATCTTCGACCCCACTCTTGCACAGTCTCAGTTAAAGTCCTGAATCATTTGTTGTAGTTAGTCCCCAGTGTTGATGAGCAGGACTATGTCATCTGCAAACCGAATGTGGCTGAGATATTCGCCATTGGTCCTTACTTCTAATTCTTCCCAGTCTAATAGCTTGAATACTTCAAAGCATGCAGTAAATAGCATTGGAGAAATTGTGTCTACTTGCCTTACTCCTTTCTTGATAGGCAACTTTCTACTTTTATTGTGGAGAAGCAAGGTAGCTGTGGAATCTTTGTAGATATTTCCTAAGATATCCACGTATGCTACTTGTGCTCCTTGATTACGCAATGAAATTATGGCTGTTAGTACCTCTATTGAATCAAAGGCTTTTTAATCATTTATGAGAGTCATACACAGAGGCTGATTGTACTCCGCCGATTTCTCAATTACATGGTTGGTGACATGGAGGTGATCCATTGTAGAATATCCCTTCCTGAAGTCAGCCTGTTCCCTTGGTTGATTGAAGTCGAGTGTTGCCCTGCTTTTATTGGAAATATAACTCGGTGAATATCCTACACAATACTGAAAGCAAGCTGAACGGGTCGATAATTCTTCTGTTCTGGAACTTCTTTCTTCTTATGGATTAGTATAATGCTGGCGTTCTTCCAGCTCTCTGACGCACTTGAAGTCGTGAGACATTATGTGTAAGGGCGGCAAGCTTCTTGCGCATGATACGTTATCCATCTTTGATTAAGTCGACTGTTAATCCATCTTCTCCTGCCTCTTTTCCCTGGGCCATGTCTTGCAACGCCCTTTAATTTCATCGCTGGTTCACCACTATATAGAATGAAGGTAGCGTGACAGCTTTGGGTACTGCATACAGGTCAGTATAAAATTGTTCTGCAGCTTTTTCTATATAATCGAAATTGTTGATGACATTGTCCTCCTGATATTTCAGTGCGTGCATCTTGCCTTGTCCTATGCGAAGCTTTCTTTCTCAGTGATTTCATGCCGCGGTCATATTTTAACACTTCCTCACTCTTTCCCACGTTATAATTTTGAATATCGCTTACTTTCTTTCTTCTTGATCAGTTTTGACAGTTCAGCGAATTCTACCTGATCTGTTGAGCTAGACACTTTCATCCTTTGTCGTTTGTTTATGAGGTATTTTGTTATTCGGGACAGCTCACCTACTGCTTGCGTTGGTGTCCTGCCTCCCACTTCAATTGCTACGTCTGAAATCAGCCTAGCTACGGTTTGCTTCATTACCTTTATGTTATGATCTGTTAACTTCATCTTCCTGTTCTGACACTGCGTATTTGTTTGCGAGCACCAGCCTGAATTCGTCTGCTTTTACCCTTACTACGTCTAGGTTGGCTTGTTTCTTCATGACTAATTTTACTCTTTCTCTCTTCAAAATAAGAGAAATCGTAGACCTCACTAACCTATGGTCACTGCACTCTACCTTACCTAGCACTTCTACATCCTGCACTATGCTGGGATAGGCGGAGTATGAAATCTGTTTCATTGCTTGTTTCTCCATTAGTGTTTTTGCAGATCCATTTCCTGTTACTGCGCTTCCAGAAGAAGGTATTCATTATTCGGAGCCTATTCCTTTCCGCGAAGTCTACCAACATCTCCCCTCTAGTTTCCTAGAATCGATGCCGTAGTTGCTAATTGTTTGTCCCTGAGCGTGTTTTGCCCCACTTTTGTGTTGAAGTCGCCCAATTTACTACAATATACCGAGTTTGCAACTTTCCCATTGCTGATTCAACACCTTCGTTTGAAACTTTCTCATTGTTGATTCAACACCTTCATAAGACTGTTCTATTTCTTCATCACTATGACTGGAATTTGGAGTGTAGGCTCATACTTCCTTTAATACGCACCTGCTATTCTGCTTTATTACAACTGCTAACCCCCCATTAATACTGTTAAATTTATCACTGTTGCCCGCTATGTCCTTATTGACCAGAAACCCTAACCCATATTCTGTCTTATCTGGAAGACCTCTATAGCAGAGGACGTGGCCGTTAGTCACCAGTGTACAAGCCTCACCAGTTCTTCTATCCTCACTAAGGCCAAGAATATCCCAGGCCATGCCTGATCTGATAATTCCTCAAAGAGTCCTGCTCTTTGACACAGGGTGACACAGGGGACAGAAGGTGTGCGGCTAAATATCATCGACCAGATGTTGCCTTATTTGTGGCCTCATGGCTAGCTGGCGCAAGAATCCAAGAGTGACGTCGCCACCCATATTTAGACTTTCTGTCTCTTTCTTGCATGCATGCCAGTCCTGTTCACGCGGTGCACGCCGCCCATGTTCACGCCGCACATGTTCAGCATTCCGGTAGGGATCCAGAAGTCGAGCTGAACTTGATGCTTTCCTCTAATTCTGCTCTAAGTGCTCCTTTTTCTTGACCTTTCGATGGCCATATTAGTAAACTTATCCTGCAGGACAAATGTGCCGATCCAGTAAAGAACGTATCTCTTTTTTTAATAAAAGCATTTTCGGCTTCGAAAACACAAGGTAGTCGATAAAAGTGATTACTTTAAAACTGGGAAACAACGATGTAGAGTGAGAGACAGTGCTAACAGGAATACGGTGACTTGAGGGGACCACCAATAGGTGAACCAAGGAGCCCAGAGGTTAGGTCGAACGGTTAGAAAAAGGAGCTCTTTTTTATAAATACAGCTACCGCCTTTCATGACCAGCATTTGACAAAGTGAGCGTCAGGATGTAAGCGCTGCCCCGCCCCCCCCCCAGAAAAAGCAAACAAACAAGCAGTTGTTGCCCTGAACAAAACAAGTCTTCTTCTCAAGGCGTGGCTCCAGGCTGAGGCTTCCCTTGTTCGCCCACTGCGCTATTGAAATAATTACATAATATTGATCATAAAGCCCCGCTGCCCTCTTTAGAGGCCTGTAGCGTCGTAAGAGAAATAATGCATGAGAAAGGGGGGGGGGGGGGGCGTAACTTGGTTGAGTTCTCAGATGGGTAGTGCTATCGTCATTTAAAAAAATAAACAACGTAAAATGGTAGAAGCGGTACAACCTTCCGCTAGCCTAAATGACCGTATACAGCATGCTGCAGAAATATGGTTCAAGGCTATGTATACACGATATGTATACAACGGTTACTGCTGCAATTGCTAGTTCGAAACACGCTGCGTGAAATGTTGGGCCGCAACCAGACCGGTAGGTTAACATCATTACGTCGAAGCGATTCTACTCGTAGATAAGCATGCACGTGTGTGCGCAACTCGTACTCGCGAACAGAGCTCTCCAAAGGGGCGCCCTCAAGTTTAGCAAACAGCACGATTGCATCGCAGTTTACGCGTGCACTTGCTTTGTAAGTCACGACATTTTACGCAGGTTCATGTGACCCCGGTAATGATAAACCGTATCGCCTGCATCTGCCTGTGCGGAGAATTGCGTAATACGCGCTAAGGCACAGCATAGTACGGAGTGCCGTCCATGTGCAAGCAACACGTCCTGGCATAACCACACACTTGCGAATCTCCGTACATGCTTGAGGGCTTTCCGATACGAAACGCGATGTTTACGGATAAGCTACCCGATAGCAAATTGCAACGCGGCGCTGTGGCCAATTAAGTATCAACGGTCAAAAACGTGATGCACTTCGATTATGCGAGACGGACGTCGGACATCGTCCGTCCAGCCTATACAGACAGGCGTAATTTCTCCCTCCGTAATCACATTGAGTAAACTGAAGCTCCAGAAAGTGTGTCGTGTCAGATAAATAAATAAATAAATAAATGCAGAAAGAAAGTCGCCCTGCTCTGTTCCCGAGGCTTCTCTTCGTCATCATTATTGGCAATGATGCCTTCACCAAATCATTTCCATGGCTGTCCTTCCAATTTTCTCATTATAGAATTGCACCACAGGCGAAAAAGTTCCATAAATCGGCCGCTTGAAGAATTTGAAAGTTTTCTTTAATTAACGCTTCTGTCGTAACAACGCGAATCCTCGTCGGTACGTTCAGTTTTCTCTTAAAGGACGTGAAGGCAATGAAGAATCCCACTTTCCTCAACGGCAAACAGTTTTCTTCCACCATTTTTTTTTTTCGATTGAAGGCATGTAAGATGATAACGGCGCCTTGGTAACGGCTATTCCTCTGTCCCTACTTGTGGAAACAAGAATTGGTTGAAGAATAAAAGTGAGAGTGGCGTACACAAAATCAGAAGTGTTCGTATGACCGAGAATGCTACGTACTGATCAATCTCGAATTCCGCCATATTCTCGATTTCTCTGTCTTATCATATCTCATCGACCCACAGGGCTGCTACGCCCTCTTTGATTGGCTCAAAACGCCGCTGCTGCAGAATTCCATAATATGGCTGAATTTTACAGCATCGATGATAGCACCTAGTTCACGAACTTTCACGTTCTGACACAGTTGCCTCACTAGAGCACAGTCTCAGTCATTGTGGTTAAAATATCACAGCGTGTAAACCGTGCAGCCTGATAAGTAGCACTTCTCAAACTATAGAACTGCTTGAGCAGTGAACACCGCTATGAACGCATATCTCTGAGCGTGGGATCCGTGTAGAAGGCTTGAAAACTGAACTTGTTGGTATACACGTGTCTACACGGAAGTACTATGCAACAGCGCGAAAAAAGAGCGAAAAGGTTAGACAACACTAGCCCAGGCTTCAATATCTAATGAAAAAGGTCATGTAGTGATCTTCACCACCGTGTAGTGATGGTGACACAGGGTTTATTTGGGCAGTCACATTCGGCAAATCACAGAGCCAAATTTGATGTCGCACTTAACCGAATTTAACTGTTTGCGTATCTTCACCCATTATACTTATGTCTATTGTAAATAAAATTATTTGTACGCGCTGATGTTGTCTTTATCGCGTCTTTTGCATCTGTCTAGTTATCATAGGCGGAGCGAACACGGATACATGTGATTGAAAATGGAACGACCAACATAATCTGAATTTGCATATAGCTCTCGTGTTTGGTGGTTTTTTCCCAGCGTATTAGAAAAGGACGACATGTGGCGATGAGGGTTTCGATTCTGTCGTCATTGTCTAATGCGCTGAGAAAAACATGCATTACACAACATCAAATAACCCTAGCGCTCAACCTTGCTGAACTCTCATATATACCCGACATTCCTGTTTCTCGAAAAAAAAAATTATTCCTTACTTATTTCTTAAACATAATCGTTGGTCACTAATAAATCATGAGTGATCATGTAGGGTTAATCATCATGAGCCATGATCATGGGTCATAATTATTGAAAAAATATGCCTTTTATTTTTCACCCTTCTCTATCTTATGAGCGCAACCTCAGCCCCTCAGCCCGACTATAAAGAAAGAAACGCCGGAGCTCCTCACTGGCGAAAAAGTGCCGTGTAGTGATGTATTAACATGGGTACTATATATAAGACATACCACATATCATTCTACGCGAATGGTGAAATAGGATAGCAGCAATGTCCCGTGGTGAGTCGTGGTCCTAACTTGCACCATAGGCGTTAAGGCTACTTATCCAAGGAACATCGTTTGTTTATTATAAACTTTATGAACTTAAAAGAAAGTTGACACTCAGATAAGAGTTTGTTGCTTGTTTTACACTTACTCCCCATAAACCAATGCACACACAGCGAGACAAAAGGTAGTAAAGACCGAGAAATTTCCCCGCATGATTGTTCGGTACGGGGCCCTGCACTATATTGGAAAGCGATAAGCGCAAATTTTGAATAGATGTGCGGCAAGCTAGGCGAGGTGTAGAGGGGCTAGCGGCTGGACAGAGACAAGATGGCTATTCAGGCCTGCTACTGTTATATGGTCTTTCTTCAGTTGACGTTAAAATGGCTTTTTTAGATTATTCTTATTTTTTTTTGTTACTTTTCAATCTGTGATCCAAGTCAAACAATGTAGGCTATTTCATAACTCGATTTTAATCATTATACGAAGCTCCAAACTTTCGAAAGAGACGATACCTTGCCAGTATTATGGGGCATGAGAAATAACTAAAGATTTTGATGAACTAAAGATATATTCGAAAAATGGGAACATAAACTTTATAAATACATAAATTTTCCCCGATTCCAAATTTTATTTGCTCGTGTAGGCTTTCCGCTTACCTAAAATGGCAAATTAAGGGCGGTTTTGTAAAATATGGCGCATAATTTTTAAATGTAGGCTCATGTAAGTTACTTGATGATATATATGTAGTGTGGCCGATGTTGTGAGGTATACCTATCGTGCGGTCTGTAACTGTTGAAAGATTTTGTCACCATTACAGCACTGATACAGAAAAAAGAAGCTAAACTTTAATAGCCAATGCTCGCGATTTTCAAACTGTGCTAGAAGCACTCCGGGCAAATAAATGCTCTCTCTTTGAAGTTTCGTACTGCATTCGATAAGTTACCTAACGGTAGACCTAACGGATTACCCGTGCGAACTTAACTTCACTGTACGTCTTACGACCATATAAAGCCAGCAGGCAATGAAGACAAGGAAATCATAAGGGTAATTAGCTGTGGTTGAAATTGAAATGTACTAAGTAACAACAGAGAACGGGAAATGAAAGTGCACAAAAAGAAAACTTGCTGCCAGTGGGGACCGAAACCAAAACCTTCGTAATACGCCTTGGTTTCACAGCCCTTTGACCTTATATAGTCCTGATTACCAAAAACCGAACCCCTCTGTTTCGCTTCCCCTGTACGTCTTATTTACTTGTAATACGTTAGACTGGCCCGAAGCACGTCTGGAAAATGGCAGCCATTTATTTTCCGAAGCTGATGGGTAAATGCTTCTGATGCATATCTTACAACTTCTCGAACTTCTTAGGACAATGTATCAAAATCACTGATTTCTCTTAATTTACTTAAATGATTTTGTGCAAATAATGCCCGACTTTGTTTCTATAGCTTTTTCAGACGACTTTACTTTCAAATATATCCTTGAGTATAACGATCTCTGGGGTTTTTGTTAATAAGAAGTTGTAGCAAAATTTAGGCGTTAAATCAAATTTTCTGCTGTGAAGAATTATACTGAAAAGCAGCCTAGAATGTCGGCCTACAAATTTAAGAATAGCATAAATATGTAGCTATCACGTTTACTAGTGGCCTGTTGTGGCCAAAATACAAATATTTGCTCACGTCTAACGCCATTTTCAAGATGCAAATTAATGGCTACGTCACCATGATTCTGTTATTAGCATATACAGTATACTTCTAGTAATTCGAACTAGTTTGAACACGCTTGTAACATGAAATCCCCATGTCAAAAAGTACTAACCAAGTAAATAAGCTTTCCTTGTCTCGAAGTAGTGCAAAGTAAGGCAATCAAACTGTTTTTGAAAAAGGGGAATGTATGATTTTCACCTCAAATGATGACCCATAGTCAAAAAAAGAAAGAGACCGGCCGCAGTAAAATTGAGCAGCTTATCGCTATGAAAACTGATACTTTCAACTTCAGATCTTACCATTAAAACATGAAACACACTACATTGAATTTGAAGCTAATCACTTTGACGGTAATTATTTTTTCTTCAGCGTTCACCATACCTACCTAATCATTTAGCTCGAATTTATCCGAAATCGTGATAGCCTATTCGTCGCATCAGCGATAACCTATCCAGCATTAGTAGCAATAATGTTTCTCTCGGTCTGTAGACAGACGTAAACTATCACGACTCTGCTTTATTTCATACATTATATTGCAGCTGCCCACAGTTACTATCTGCCATTCGCCATTCCCGTAGTTTATTTAATTCCATGAACATCCAACGTCTCTTTGGTAAACCCATCGCAGTCAACAAAACATTTATTCCCGGCGCCACCGAAATAATGGAACAACTTACCAGCATCCATCGTTGCAGAGCCTCACTCGTGATGAACAAAACTAATACCAACACACCTTGAATCACAAACACGTTAATTTACCGCCAACTCTACTGCCTTGTGGCCTTCATCTGTAAAACGTTTCTTTTTTTCCCCCTTGGTTTTCGCCCTCACGCTTGAGACTAGTTGTTTCAGTGTCTCCGTAGCTTGTTGCACCTACTGGGCTAAGTAACGATGCCCGCCATTACCTGACTTTCGTTATTAGTAGTTTACTTGCTATTACAATGTAATGTTACTACACGAATTAAATGAAACGCACTTTGCGTCATTGGGTTGTGCAGTACGAGGGAATGTTTCTGAAACAATAACAAAACAATGCGAAGATTTGTAAATAAAGCGACTTCGTACAGTTGAAGATCATTTCTTGTCGAGCTGACGGTAGGTTCAAACACGATTTCAGACACACACACACACACACACACACACACACACACACACACACACACACACACACACACACACACACACACACACACACACACACACACACACACACACACACACACACACACACACACACACACACACACACACACACACACACACACACGCACGCACACACACACGCGCGCGCACACACACACACACACACACACACAACACGCGCGCGCGCTCAGTTACAACTTTTTAAAAATTACGACAAGTCTCAACGAGTACTCGGCTTTCGATGAACGTAACTAGGCACTTGTTCCTGCTGCGATATCGTATATTAGCAGTAACTCACCTATTTACAGACAGCTCGCACAACATGAACAAATAAGTCTTACATACATTGCCGCACTGCCATAACATGATCGTCTCACACGACACTTATCCACACCGGCAGCATGAAAACACAAATACCGCCTGTATCGCCAACTTCTGCACTCGCAGCTTGTGACAGGCGGAAGCGTATACTTTTCAAAGACCGGACTTCGTGAAGTGGTGGAAAAGTCACTATGTTAGTCAGAGTGATAAACGCGTCAGCGCGTGTGAAAACAAGGACCAGCCGAATCGGAATATCACAATACTCGCTGGCCCTTCAGAGTGCAGTTTCGGTCGCCACCGATAGATGGCGCTGGTATTCAAAGCTGCTCTCGGAAACAGGCGAAATATGCCAGGCGCCACTCGTGTCTTTCGAAACTTTCTGTTTCTCGTATTTATCGACTCCACGCTATGTCACGTGCGTTTTACAAACTATCAGTTAGCTCCATAAGGCTTCAGGCCTCCGCGCTATAGAAAACCGTCATTTGAGGGTGTGTCTTTTAGCCGCGGACTAACGCGCGGCGAGCACCTGCTCGGTTCAAACGGCGCTCGGCGCAGCACGACAGCAGCTCAGCTTACTGAATCAACACCTCACCATCCCTGCATGATAACCTGAGAATAACGTTATATTATAGATATAGAGCGAATGAGGGAAGGAAGGAAGGAACACAACTCAAATAAATCGCCCAGCGTACTGAAAAATGAAATTGGTGGAAAGCGCCTGTGTTGCTCCTAGCAACGAACGTTGCCAGACTTGCTCAGCGTCGTCGCGTCAGGTTCGGCACGTAAGCGCTGGAATCCCCGCGGATCACGAAGATTCGTCCACCGCTCCATAGATGTCCCCGCAATCGTCTTCAGAATTTTCGCGGCATGCGGAAATGTTTTCACGATGCTCGTGCGGCCGTAGTGAAAGTCGTGCAGTTGACGATACCTTTACAGTTTCTAATACGACAGAACAATTACGTAAATTTGCAGGTTTACACACTGAATGAGCATAAATATTTGGCTTGGTAGCACCACCGTAAGGCGGCATGAAGCGGCGGGCTTTGCGTATAAACAACTTGTTTGCTTCCTCTCTCCTCCCCTTTGTAAACAAATAAGTTTCCACTCTTCCTTATGTTTGTCTGCTTGACAGAGCTGTAATTCTCTCGTTAAAGCTGAAGTAAATCCATTGCTTCAGGAGTTGTAATGAAATGTTTACGCAGTTGTTCCGTCGTATTAGAAACTGTAAAGGTATTGTCAACTGCGCGACTTTCATTGCATTCATTTGTGTTCAAAGATACGATGGATGTGAACCCACCCTTCTAGGATCTTCTAGAAACGCGCGCAATTGAAGAACAATACCAAGTAAGGTAACCCAGTTCTCATTTTCCCTGTACAACATTGTAGAAGCACTTTGATTAGTTAGCGTGTGAATATATAAGAAAACACTGAGACGACCGTATCTACGGCGCAAAATCAACGCTCGGTTTGTTAAAAGGACAACTTACGGCATTAGCTGGCAATAACACGATAGCAAAATCGTATATATTCACCACGTTTACCTATCTCCGATTGCGTGCACTTTCATGCTCGTGTAATTCGTCCGCATGGGTAATGCGCTTCTTTGACGCATATAAAGGGATCGCACGGGGCATCGAAGTCGCATAACGGCTCATTGCACCACTTCTGACTTGCGGAAGAAGATGCGCGACATCGCACTCACCTTTCTCGTCCGCCTTCGGCCCGACGGGCGCATCACAGGAAAGGCAAGCTGACGTTACCGGCTCGTTCTGAAACGTTTACAAGACACTGGCCGCGGCCTGGGCAGTGTCCACGAGGCCCCAGAAAGCATAGCGAGCGGGGAAGGAGCACCTCACCCTCACTCGCGAGTTGGTCATCTCATTCTTTTCTTTTTTGTCATTTTTTTTCTTTCTTTCTTTTTCCCCCGACTCAAAACGCCTTTTCTGGAAAAAGCGAGACATAGATTAAGATGCCAGCGCAGTACCTAACGAGCATGTCAGGGGTCAAGAGGACGTCGCCCCCCTGGAGAGGCCATCGTCAAGAGTCCCATAGTGAGCGTAATTGCCATTTCGACCGTTGTCCACCGC
Organism: Dermacentor variabilis; assembly: GCF_050947875.1. Classification (NCBI taxonomy): domain Eukaryota; kingdom Metazoa; phylum Arthropoda; class Arachnida; order Ixodida; family Ixodidae; genus Dermacentor; species Dermacentor variabilis. The sequence goes on along the minus strand of NC_134572.1, from coordinate 134,434,852 downwards.
TTCCATATTGCTCGCTTCTCGTTTTTGAAAGCGGGGGTGGACCTAAGATGACCTTCGACGCTTCCCCAATGGAGTGCTCCCTTGGCTTTTTCTTTTCCTTTCTTTTTTTCTCTCATTTCGAACGCGGAACAGGAGCCGCGCGAGCGAGGAACGCGCCTTCTTGTTTCTCTTTAATGCAGTGTCCAAGAAAGTACTGACCAGCCGGGGGTGCGTGAAAACGTTTAACCCCCTGCCACGGAGAAACGCGGTGCCTTCGGAGCTCCCTGCAGCGCGCTCCGAAGGCAAACGCAGCGCGGAGGTCCGCCCGGGTTCGATGAATCGCCTCCGCTTCCTTCTCCGTCAGGTGACCGAGCACGGCGCAGATGGGCGCTGCTCGCCGTCCCTGAAAAGCGACAATAAGAACGAGTGAGTGCGCCGCGAGTGGCTAAGGGAACAACAATAACAATATCATCAAAAGTATGAAGCGAACGAGAAGCGGGGCAAGACGGCCGCGAGTGAAGTATAAAGCATTCGGTAAGAGCAAAGAGCAACACTTTGCCGGGGGAACCGCTAAGGAAAGAAAGAGTGAAGTGCCGTTGAGAGAAAGAGGGAAGCTCGCACAGTAGTAGACGCCGAGCACTACCATTTCGCTGAAACGAGCAGCAGAAAGAAAGAAAAAATAAGCAAGAAAAACGAAGAAGCTAGTAGTGACGATGGCCCAGTGCTCCAGCAGCAAAGGCGGCACCGCTCAGACAAAAAAAAAAGGGGGGGGGGGGCGGCGAGAGTACGGCGGCGCGAACGGGTTAAGAGCTTCCTCTCTCGTGCCGGACCCAGCCCCCGCGTGGTCCGCTGCGGTTTTCACCCCTCCCATTCCAGGAAGCGCGCCGTCGGAGGAGGCGGCAACAGCCTGTAGGGGCCCCGGAAAGAGCACGCCATTTGTTCGTGGGGAGACCGAAAGGGGGCACTAATGCTGCAAAGCGGAAGACCAGGATTGTAGTTTTGGACGGGCGGAAACACAGAAAGAAAACACACACAAACAAAAGAGGGGAGGGGGGCAGACAACTTGTTGGAAGCATGAAATAGCGAAAAGTCAACAGCAGGAATCAAAGGGTGGGGGGGCAAGATGACGCAGGCAAAGCTCGATATTTTGTTTTTTATTTCATTTTTCTTCCGTTTTCACACAGCAAACAGAACGAAGGCGAAGACAAAAATAGGAAGGCTTTCTTCACTTGAAGGACGTCCGATATTCGCCGTGATGATCACTTGTTCTTTGTGTCGACTGGCAGAGACTTGAAAAACGAGAGAACCGTCAGGGGCCAAAGCTGCGGCTCTGAGGTCGCTTGTTACGGCATTTTGAAAGTGGCAGTACAGTTTGTATTACGGCTTCTAGAATGCTGCAATGCAGACTTGCCCAAACCTGCCGCTTTATTAGCGCATTGATTCGTATAGTGCTCAGCGATTGAAACACGATACTTCGAGTGCGTGATATGTGGCTGCCGGTGCTTCTTGCACCACCGCGGGGCTGTGGAAAGACCGAGCTGATACATTTCGGCGTACAATTAAAGCTGGAGCCTATATATATATATATATATATATATATATATATATATATATATATATATATATATATATATATATATATATATATATATATATATATATGGTTTAGCGCCAGACCCGATGGTATAAAATTAAAAAAAAAGAAAGACGAACGTTATGGCATATGTTTTCACTGACGTCTCGACCGGAGGACCGGCCTTCGTCTTGAGTGTCACGTGAGTGACGAAGGCCCGCCCTCCGGCCGAAACGTCAGTAAAAACATGTGCCATAACGTTCGTCTTTTTTTCTTTTTTGAATAACCACACACACACACACACACACACACACACACACACACACACACACACACACACACACACACACACACACACACACACACGCACACGCACACGCACACACACACACACACGATGACAACTCTTGCAGGGGAATAGATGCGTACTTGTGCTGTAGTAAACAACGTAAACAGCGAATCACTGATAGATGAAGATCAGGAATCGGGTTATAAAAATTAAAACCGTAACACAAACACACACACATGTGCTTGTGTGATGGAAAATTAAGGATCGTATAGTATGGCAATATTGTATAGAAAAATTGAAAACTATTACTGATGGATGACAACTTCATATAGCTGGCGCTGGTCTTCCCTACGTATAGCTAAGGTCGACGTATAACACATATATGCTCGCATCAGCCTGCGTATTGTGTCGCAATTCTCAGCTTTATCTCTGACCGCTTAATTACATTTTGACTATAGTGACCGCGGAGTTTCACTTGCGTTGTCTGCACACTGTGATTTGGTAGCTTTTGTTCGCATATTATGTTTGAATATCGGGGCGCCGGGATTTCTTAGCGTGTTCCTGCGCCTGTGAAGTCAAGTTCATTAGGCAGATTGCGTGGGACGCTATTCCGCTGCGAACACTTGCGCATTTGTTATTCTCCTTAAATTTACATGAGGTCCCATGCAATAGTCTGCTTCACCTGGAGAGGATTCTTTAATGGGTGCTGGAGATGTTTGACGATACACCTACCACGTTGCTCCAGATGATAAGAGCGATGTGTGAAATGGCACATTCGTACACGGTACACGCTCCCACACAACATGCACAAGTAAAAAGCACATGCACACACGGTAACACGCACCCAGAACCTCTGGTTCAGGCCATTGTCCTGTAGGAGGACCAATAGTGCCTTCGATGCTTCATCTGGTCGCAGTCATTGAATTGACTGTGTTTCGTCAGAGGAACCACAGTGCTCAGACAAAAAGAAATGTTGTTCGTGGATTACAAGTTGCGTGCAGACTAGCTAATACAATCACCATTTCGATAAAAATAAAATATCACAACCTTTGTCGAATGATCAATTGGTCAGCATTACTGGACTCATGCTTCTTAACCCTCGAGGTTTTAGTCATAAACAGGGAGTTCGGTTGGTGCTGCTTAGGCGGCGCTCTCCGAAATAACATACTGTGGGAGGCGATTATCCTGCGTTCACAAACACTTAAAAAACGCAAATGAATCAACGTTTGGACTGCACACGTTTATCGCCTGTCTCATTAAGTAGCGTTGAACTGAAGCCACATTGAGTATACTGTGGTATAGATAGGCTAATAACGGGATGTTAGCCAAAATCACCACGAGTTAACGATGACAACTCTTGCAGTGACAGCCGCATACCGGAGGGTAATAAATACGTACTTGTCCTGCAGTAAACAACGTAAACAACGAATCACTGATAGATGAAGATGAGGAATCTGGTTATGAAAATTAAAACCTTAACTAGCGGATGATCTGGGTCGCAGCAACAGTTGAAAAGGCCTGCCGCCGTGGCTTATCCCTCAGCTGCAGGGTGACGTCAGAGAACATGCAAACAAACGGTAATTTGTGCAATGCAACAGTGTTCTGGGACTAGTTTATACGCACTGACTGAAATGAAGTGACCAGAGCTAACGAACACAGGAAGATACACATATAGCATTCGGGGCAAGCGGTTGCTCTGAGGCTTGCAAAACAAGACGATAGTCTGCGTTGTGAGCAGTTATTGCAGGGTTGCCGCAAAACTTGCTCTTGGATGCTGGCTTCCAATCGAGCAGCACTGCGTGTATATATATATATTCCGTATTTCGAAATCGGGGGACGCTCACATGCGTTCTGAGTCCTGCCGAGTGAAGGCACACTGGGTGACGCTCGAGAGGCCTTCCTGCCGGCCGTTGCGCAACGTCACAATGCTGTCGACCAAGGCGCTCATCTTCTCCTGATCGTTCGCTGTACACGAAAGCGAGCGGGGGGAGTCCGCTCCTCGATGACCGCCCAAACACGCGTATCTTCGACGGCAATAATGATAGCACACGGGCTTCACGGAACCGAGAAAAGAAAGTCGTATATACAAAAAGAAAAAACGTAGAGACCGAGAGAAAGCAAAGTGTATCGAGCCGGTCACGGGATTTTCGACGAACCATTCACGCGCGTGCGTCCGGAGCTTGGGTAAGCCGGCCGAGCGTCGAACATGTATATAAGCGCGGGCTTTTTCAAGGTCGTGGAACCGTGGACGTCGGGAGTGTGCGAATCGTTGGCCAGTGCTCTATGTTTAAGGCCCGCGCGTACAAGCAGCCGTCGCGCACACGAGGAATCACAGAAAAAGAGGACGCCGGAGAGGGAAAGAAACACGCAGCAGAGTAATCATATAGGAGCGAAGAGCCGCACACTAACGACTGCGGGACATAAGGCTCGGGCCGCGGCAGTGGAGGGGGCGTTCCCGGGGTCCCCGCGCGAAGCCCCATGCACGCGCGCGCTGCACCCGCTTTCGGACGTGACGGGCCACTGCGCCGGCATTAAACGCCAATCCACCCCCCCCCCCCCCCCCCTTTTCCCAACCCTCGCTGTACGCTGGCAAGGTGTCGCGTCTGTAACGACTTATTCATGCAAACTCCAAGCAAGAGACGCAAGAACGAGAGGTGGCGTTCTACGGTGGCGACACTTCAACGAACACGCGCAAGACCTTAATTCCAAGGTCTACAGAAGCGACAAAATAAAGTGAATTGTTGAACAGTGTAAGACCACACGACATCGCCTGAAAGTGCCGGCTCGCTGTGCTTACGTCAGTGACAGATGCGCATTTTGAACAAGCCGTGAAGTTTTGCTTTCTCTTGTCAGCCATATTACGTCACGTATGATGTCCGGAACGTGTGTCCATATTGGGTGGCATAAGCTTGCTGTCTAGGATATTACGCATGAGGCTTCTCTGGTGTCTTGTGGCAATGTAATTCTCAGGGTTCGGGCGACTGCGATCGCCGGGACGTTTCAGGATTATGTCCACGACTAGACCTTATGCACAACTGTTCTGCAATTTTCAGCACTGCGTTATTCGAAGCGTCGAAGAAAGAAGTGTCCATTGTTCATGAGCATTACACGCCCTGATCGTAATGATACAAGTTAACACAGCTCGAGTATTCCCGCCGAAACATCGCAAAACTCCATATAAAGCATGAGGTATTGGATACTTGGCGCTATATTTGTTGCCGTTGATTTATTCGTGATATTCTGAGTAGCCTTTGAGATAATGTGTTGGTGGTAGCGGTCTGCGAGGGTCCCAAGCGTTGCATTCGAATTGTTTAGGCTCTGAGAACGGATCAAACATCGCCCATCCAATATTTTCGCCTCTCATTCGTTGTTTAATCCACTAGTTTGTTCGCACGACAGCAGGACCCATCATCGCGTAAGTACTAACGAATACAGCACGACGCTTTTCAGATAACATTTCACAATAATGTTGCTTCGTGTTCCTGGCCCTGTCAAAGCGTGATTTCGAGGCGATGTGCTCGGAAAACCTGGAGATTATATTTTGCAACTCACACTGCTGCTGCCACATTTTCATGTCTATGTCCCCCCTCCCGCGTAGCGGTGAAAGGTGTGGAAATCATCTCTGCTGTGAAGAAAATAGTTGCGCAGAAACCGTCGGCGATGCTTGTCAGTGTAAGTGAATAGCCAAATGCTTCTATCGAAAACTATTATGTTTGTGAAAGGAATGATGCGTTTGACGGCGTATACACTTTTTGCACTGAGAATAATTTTCTAGCATTTGTTGTTTAATTGCATAATTCTATAGAGACCAGAGTCGTTCAGCAGCGCTCCGGTAGCGGTAGTATAAGTGGACAGCTAGTGGGTCTCAAAAAGTTGACAGCCGTTTTACGTCATCAGTAACGAAATCCTGTGCATGCCATTGCATTAAAAGAAAATGTCCGTTTGCACATGTCTAAGCTGAGATGTATAACACTACGGGGACAGATACACATTTTATTGGCAGACCAAAACATTACTTCGACATCTCAAGTGAGTGTACGTGTTCACTGTAACGTAGAATGAAAGCTCGTGAAAAAGAAGTATAATTGTGCAAAACACCGGAATGTGGATTCAGCATCAGAACTGCTCAATCGCGAAATATGTACAGTGACTCTGCGCTTTTGTACAGTTCTTAGACCTTTTATCCGATTCGTGTTATCTTCGATCGATAGTAGCAACAAGTTTTGGAACTTGAAAGCCAACCATTTGTTCACGAGGTATTCGAAGCATATTACTCAACGACTTGCTCGTGCGAACCAAGTATTTTGCCAATTGTTAGGATTCAGACATACTACACATGTATATATATAGCCCACGCGCTGCGTATGGCCTTCTGGCAGTTTCATTTAAGAGCACAATAGCAATTAACTGCGTTCTCTCAATATTTGTTGCCTGCACTACACAACTACCTGTGATCTGATTACCAGGCCAACAGTACTTTCTTTGTTATCTTTCATTTTGTGATCAACCCGCAGTGGTTAATGGCTATGGTGTTAGCCTGCTAAGCACTAGGTCGCGGGATCGAATCCCGCCCGCGGCGGCAGCATTTTGATGGGGGCGCAATGCGAAAACACCCATGTACTCAGATTCGCGTTAAAGAACCCCAGTTGGTCCAAATTTGTAGAGTCCCCACTGCGGCGTGTGTCATAATCGGATCGTGGTTTTGGCATGTAAGACCCAACAATTTTTCATTTTGTAATCGCTTCACACATATACAATGCATGCCAGTTGATAGCTGCTTCGCTATAGACTTAGGTCTGCACATGAACTGTGAGCATCTTGTCGACACTGTTTAACAATGTAAGGCTTCGAGCTTGAGAATTTCTGAACAGCCATATATACAGCGTGCAAAACGAAAGCAATTACAAGGGTTGAAAACGCGCAATTTCTCTAACGTTGGCAAATGTCAACGAGTTGTGATTTTGTTTTCCTTTTCTATGCTGCAGGCATTGCACCATCTGCCGAGTTGAAGAACATCAAAGCTGGGAGTATGTATGGTGTCAAATGTTTATTAAAATGACCTGCAGAAAAGTCTCTTGGTAAAGAAATTCATGATCTATTTATTACTCGCGCTAAGGCCGCTCTCTGGTCGACGGGCCATACTCACAGCAGATCATACTCACTTTTCTGAAAACTCTGGTTCGGCGTAGACATAGTTCCCAATTCACCTGCTGAGGCCGACATACACGATCAATAACAGGTGCACGCAAATTGGATTTGAGGCAGAAATGGAAAAAAAAGGTAAGCCTACAGCCCATTAGAATGTTGGCCAAGCCAGGTCCAATCACTCTTTCCGAAACCGCTGGTTCGGCACATACATCGTTCCCCATGAACCTGCTAACGTCAACTTATGCGATCAATAAACATATACGCGCCCATTGGATTGCCGGAACAAATGGAAAAAGGTAAGCCTACAGCCCGTTAGAATGTTGGCTCAGCCAGGTCCAATCACTCTTTCCGAAACCGCTGGTTCGGCACATACATCGTTCCCCATGAACCTGCTAACGCCAACTTATGCGATCAATGAACGTATACACGTCGATTGGATTGCCGGAACAAATAGAAAAGGGTAAGCCTAGGAGTGGAAGTGTTATACCTGCCTCTTACCTGACTGTTACCAGCCAATTCGAATGGTGACACAGCCAGGACTAATCACTTATAGGAAAGCGTTCGTTCGGAGCAAACGTAGTTCCCCAAACACATGCTGATGCACGCGACGTAAAGCGGGTACGGGTACTTTCGCTTGTCCCAAAAATTGTAAAACGGTAAGCCTGATGGATAACTCATGAAACTGTTGGCCCCGCTAGGTAATATCACTTTTCTCGAAAGCGGTGGATCGATGCGTGCATCACTCCGCAGGCATTTTCTGACGACGATTAAGGCACTGAATAAAGGAATGCGCGCAGCTTTCCTTACCCGAGAAAATTGGAAAAACGGTAATCCTATAGACTATGAAATTTTAGGCCGAGTCAGGTAAAATTAATTTTCTTAAAAGCAGAGAATCGGCGCTTAAATCACTGCAGGCACGCCCTGACGCCGATTTACGCAACGAAGCAACGGATACGCGCAGTTAGGCTTGGCCGAAAAAAATTTCAAAAAAAAGAACGTTAAGCTTATCCAGTCAGGTAACATCATTTGTCAGAAGCGCCGAATCGATCTATTGTATAAATCACTCTGCAGTCACGTCCTGACGCCAATTTACGCAGCGAATCAACGGATAGTGTTGGGCTGCTGAGCATGAGGTCGCGGGATCGAATCCCGGCCACGGCGGCCGCATTGCGATGGGGGCGAAATGCGAAAACACCCGTGTGCTTAGATTTAGGTGCACGTTAAAGAACCCCAGGTGGTCAAAATTTCCGGAGTCCTCCACTACGGCGTGCCTCATAATCAGAAAGTGGTTTTGGCACGTAAAAGCCCAAATATTATTATTATTATTATTAATCAACGGACACGCGCAGTTTCGCGTGCACGGAAACATCAGAGAAACGGTAAGCCATGCATGAAATTGTTGGCCAAATAAGGTGATATCACCTTTCTCGAAAGCGCTAAATCAATGCATGCTTCACTCCGCAAGCACGTCCTGACGACGAATTACAGACTGATTGGATGGATGCGCACACTTTGGCGTGCCCCAAGGCATTGGAAAAACGGTAAGCCTGTATAGCCCATGAAATTGTTGATCATGTCAGGTAATATTACTTTTCTCAAGATAGCTCAATCGATGCATAATTCAATCGGCAAGCATCTCCTGACGATTATTAACGCAATGAATGAACGGATACGCGCACATTGGCCTGCTCCGCCCCCCCCCCTCCCCCGAAAGAAAAGAAAAACTGTATGCTTATAGACCGCGAAATTGCTGGCCCAGTCAGGTAACATCACTTTTATTGAAAGCCCTGAATCGATGCATAAATCGTTCCGCAGGCACGTGCTGACGCCGATATACGCAATGAATCGACGGATACGCGTAGTCTGGCACGCCCGAAAAAAACTGGAAAAACGGTAAGCCTATATACAGCCTATGAAATTGTTCGCTCAATCAGGTAACATCACTTTTTTTCGAAAGTGCGGAATGGATGCCTGATTCACTCCACTTCAAGACGGCAAGTTGGGCGAATTGGAGGATTCATTGTAAGGTTCGTTACAGCGCAACACAAGACACGGACAAAACGAATGTATAAAACGACGACACGGCGCTGATTCTCAACTGATAGTTTAACTGAAGACATGTCTAACAAATATATAGTTGCCAGTTGATAACCATGACATGCACGAGATACATCAAGGCCACTGGGACCAACTGACGTATAATCAAAATTGACATAGGTAACGAACGCAGTTCCTTGTCACGAAGAGCGATAGGCGGTTCGCTGATACATGCCTTGTCCCTAATCATTATGTTGTAAGCCTCAGCCATTTCTCTTGTCAATTGGCTCGCGTGTTTATAAATGACATAGTCGTCCCTATTTAAAATGAAAGATAATGCGATTTATAAACACGCGAGCCATTTGAGAAGAGAAATCGGTCAGGATTACAATGCAAAGACTAGGGACCTGCCGTGGTTGCTGAGTGGCTATGGTGTCGGGCCGCTGAGCACGAGGTCGCGGTTTCGAATCCCGGCCACGGCGGCCGCATTTCAATGGGGGCGAAAACACCCGTGTATATACACGGGTGTTTATACACGCATTAGGGCACGTTAAAGAACTTCTGGTGGTCGAAATTTCCTGATTCCTCCCCTACGTCGTGCCTCAAAATCAGAAAATGGTTATGGCAAGTAAAACCCAAAAAGTTAACTTTAATAAAGATTCGGGACAGGACATGTATCAGCGAACCGTCTATCGCTCTTCATGACAAGAAACTGTGTTACTGCGTCAATTTTGGTTATGCGTCAGTTGGTCACACTTATCTCGAGGCATCTCTGTCTCGTGCATGTCATGGTTATGAACTGGCAGCTGCATATGTTAGACACATCGTCGATAAATATATTGTTGATATTCAGCGTGGTGTCCTTGTTTTATATCTTGCATTTGATCGTGTCTTGTATTGCGCTGTAACGAACCCTAGATTAACTCCGCAAGCCCGGCCCGACGACGATTTACGCAATGAATCAACGGATAGGCACAATTTCGTGTGCCCGGAATAAATTGTAAAAACGCCGAGCATATATGGCCCATATAATGTCAGGCCCTGTCAGGTAATATCGCTTTTACCGAAAGCTTTGAATTCATCCATAAATCACTCAGCATCCGCGTGCTGACGCAGATGTATACGAATGAATCAAAGGATACGCACCGTTTGGCGTGCCCCCCAAAGATTGCGAAAATGGTAAGCCTACAGTGCATGACATCTCCACGCTGGGAGTGGCGCCTGATACCGGAAAGAGAGGCCGACAACGAGGAGGGCGATACCACTCCAGGTACAACGAATTTAGGAAGGCCAACCAAGCTTCAACAACAGACATTCCCTCACCAGAACAGGACAGGCCTCCCTCGGGCAGCAATCGGGCACTACCTCCAATATAAATGGCGTTGGGCAAGTCATGTCATGCGCTTGTTAGATAACCGGTGGACAATTAGGCTTACAGAACAGACACCAAGAGAAGGCAAGCGCAATCGCGGACAGCAGAAGCCTACATTGTAAACGGAAATAACTCCCATGTGGGAGTATATTGCTTGTCCTCTAGCGACTTCCCGGTTGGGAGTTTATTATGCTCCGTATGATCGGAGTAGAATTTTTACTCCGTGCGACCGGAATTTTCGCGTGGAACCATGGGAGTTGCTTTTCTGTCTTCATTTTTTTTTTACTTCGCACTGGACGGAGCTTACTCGAGGTGCAACGGGAGCCCAAAAAAGGTATTGTGTTAGTTCGCGCGAAGATATGCAGAGGCTACTGTTCAAAATCCGAAATACACACAAGACAGCGTCAAAGTCGACGAAACGAGTCAATGAAAGCACATAAATTATGACATACATAAACGTTTGAAAAACACCAATGCAGAACTCTGAAAGACATCCAACATACACGCGACACACACGAAGCAACGCTGCCGGTATATATAGCCAGGATACTGTGTGCCTCAAACCGGCAAGCCCATGAAATTTCTGGCCCAGTTATGTATCACCACTTTTTTCTAAACAGCTGAATCGACGCATAACTCGCTTTTCTACAACGTCCTGGCGATGACTGACACACTTATTCGCCGGATACACGCAGTTTGGAGTACGCGAAAAAAATGGAAAAATGGTAAGACTATAGCCCATTAAATTGCTGGCCCCAGTCAGGTATTACCGCATTTCTCTGAACGGTTGAATAGATGCACAAGTTGCTCTTGTACAACGTCCTGACGATGACTGACACATTTATTAAACGGGTACACGCAGTTTGGAGCGCGTGAACACATGAAAAAACGGCAAGCGTATAGGCCATGGAATTGCTGGCCCAGTCAGGTACCACCATTTTTCTCCGAACGCTTGAATGGATGCGTAACTCGCATTTAGACGACGTCCTGACGATGACTGACACATTTATTCAACGGGTGTACACGCAGTTGACAAACTAAATGAACGAATAGGCACAAATGAATTTTCTAGAAAAATCGAAAACACAGTAAGGCCCAGGGAAATATCATCTCAGCCGCGCAAAATAAGTTCCCTCAATAGTGCTAGATCTTCGCTTAAATCACTCCCCGTGCACGCGAGCACCCACATTTACACAATAAATGAACAAATCGCCACAAATGAATTTTCTCGAAAAATCGAAAAAACATTAAGGCTATAGCCCAGGGAAATATCATCTCAGCCGCGTAAAATAAGTTCCCTCAAAAGTGCTAGATCTTCGCTTAAATCACTCCCCGGGCACGCGAGGACCCACATTTACACAATAAATCAACGAATAGGCACAAATGAATTCTCTCGAAAAATCGAAAAAACAGTAAGCCTATAGCCCAGGGAAATATCATCTCAGCCGCGTAAAAAAGGTTCCCTCAAAAGTGCTAGATCTTCCCTTAAATCACTCCCCCTGCAAGCGAGGACCCACATTCACACAATAAATGAACAAACAGGCACAAATGAATTTTCTTGAAAAATCGAAAAAACAGTAAGGCTATAGCCCAGGGAAATATCATCTCAGACGCGTAAAATAAGTTCCCTCAACATTGCTAGATTTTCGCTTAAATTACTCCCCGTGCATGCGCGGACCCAGATTTACACAATAAATGAACGAATAGGCACAAATGAATTTTCTAGAAAAATCGAAAAAACGGTAAGGCTATAGCCCAGGGAAATGTCATCTCGGCCGCGTAAAATAAGTTCCCTCAAAAGAGCTAGATGTTCCCTTAAATCACTCCCCGTGCATGCGCGGACCCAGATTTACACAATAAATGAACAAATAGGCACAAATGAATTCTCTCGAAAAATCGAAAAAACAGTAAGCCTATAGCCCAGGGAAATATCATCTCAGCCGCGTAAAATAAGTTCCCTCAAAAGTGCTAGATCTTCGCTTAAATCACTCCCCGTGCACGCGCGGACCCAGATTTACACAATAAATGAACAAATAGGCACAAATGAATTTTCTAGAAAAATCTAAAAAACGGTAAGGCTATAACCCAGGGAAATATCATCTCAGACGCGTAAAATAAGTTCCCTCAAAAGTGCTAGATCTTCCCTTAAATCACTCCCCCTGCAAGCGAGGACCCACATTCACACAATAAATGAACGAACAGGCACAAATGAATTTTCTCGAAAAATCGAAATAACAGTAAGGCTATAGCCCAGGGAAATATGATCTCGGCCGCGTAAAATAAGTTCCCTCAAAAGTACTAGATCTTCGCTTAAATCACTCCCCGTGCATGCGCGGACCCAGATTTACACAATAAATGAATGAATAGGCACGAATGAATTTTCTAGAAAAATCGAAAAAACGGTAAGGCGATAGCCCAGGGAAATATCATCCCAGACGCGTAAAATAAGTTGTCTCAAAAGTGCTAGGTCATCGCTTAAATCACTCCCCGTGCACGCGAGGACCCACATTTACACAATAAATGAACGAATAGGCACAAATGAATTTTTTAGAAAAATCGAAAAAACGGTAAGACTATAGCCCAGGGAAATATCATCTCAGACGCGTAAAATAAGTTCCCTCAATAGTACTAGATCTTCGCTTAAATCACTCCCCGTGCATGCGCGGACCCAGATTTACACAATAAATGAATGAATAGGCACAAATGAATTTTCTAGAAAAATCGAAAAAACGGTAAGGCTGCCCAGGGAAATATAATCACAGACGCGTAAAATAAGTTGCCTTAAAAGTGCTAGCTCTTCGCTTAAATCACTCCCCATGCATGCGCGGACCCAGATTCACACAATAAATGAACGAATAGGCACAAATGAATTTTCTAGAAAAATCGAAAAAACGGTAAGGCAATAGCCCAGGGAAATATCATCTCAGACGCGTAAAATAAGTTCCCTCAAAAGTGCTAGATCTTCGGTTAAATCACTCCCCGTGCATGCGCGGACCCAGATTTACACAATAAATGAACGAATAGGCACAAATGAATTTTCTAGAAAAATCGAAAAAACGGTAAGGCTGCCCAGGGAAATATAATCACAGACGCGTAAAATAAGTTGCCTTAAAAGTGCTAGCTCTTCACTTAAATCACTCCCCGTGCACGCGAGGACCCACATTTACACAATAATTGAACGAATAGGCACAAATGAATTTTCTAGAACAATGGAAAAGACGGTAAGGCTATAGCCCAGGAAAATATCGTCTCAGACGCGTAAAATAAGTTCCCTCAAAAGTGCAAGATCTTCGCTTAAATCACTCCCCATGCATGCGCGGACCCAGATTCACACAATAAATGAACGAATCGGCACAAATGAATTTTCTAGAAAAATCGAAAAAACGGTAAGGCTGCCCAGGGAAATATAATCACAGACGCGTAAAATAAGTTGCCTTAAAAGTGCTAGCTCTTCACTTAAATCACTCCCCGTGCACGCGAGGACCCACATTTACACAATAAATGAACGAATAGGCACAAATGAATTTTCTAGAACAATGGAAAAGACGGTAAGGCTATAGCCCAGGAAAATATCGTCTCAGACGCGTAAAATAAGTTCCCTCAAAAGTGCAAGATCTTCGCTTAAATCACTCCCCATGCATGCGCGGACCCAGATTCACACAATAAATGAACGAATCGGCACAAATGAATTTTCTAGAAAAATCGAAAAAACGGTAAGGCTTATAGCCCAGGGAAATATCATCTCAGACGCGTAAAATAAGTTCCCTCAAAATTGCTAGATTTTCGCTTAAATTACTCCCCGTGCATGCGCGGACCCAGATTTACACAATAAATGAACTAATAGGCACAAATGAATTTTCTAGAAAAATCGAAAAAACGGTAAGGCAATAGCCCAGGGAAATATCATCTCGGCCGCGTAAAATAAGTTGCCTCAAAAGTGCTAGATCTTCGCTTAAATCACTCCCTGTGCATGCGCGGACCCAGATTCACACAATAAATGAACGAATAGGCACAAATGAATTTTCTAGAAAAATCGAAAAAACGGTAAGGCTATAGCCCAGGGAAATATCATCTCGGCCGCGTAAAATAAGTTGCCTCAAAAGTGCTAGATCTTCGCTTAAATCACTCCCCGTGCATGCGCGGACCCAGATTTACACAATAAATGAACGAATAGGCAGAAATAAATTTTCTAGAAAAATCGAAAAAACGGTAACGCTATAGCCCAGGGAAATATCATCTCGGCCGTGTAGAATAAGTTGCCTCAAAAGTGCTAGATCTTCGCTTAAATCACTCCCCATGCATGCGCGGACCCAGATTCACACAATAAATGAACGAATAGGCACAAATGAATTTTCTAGAAAAATCGAAAAAACGGTAAGGCTATACCAGGGAAATATAATCTCAGACGCGTAAAATAAGTTCCCTCAAAAGTGCTAGGTCTTCGCTTAAATCACTCCCCGTGCACGCGATGACCCACATTTACACAATAAATGAACGAATGGGCACAAATGAATTTTCTAGAAAAATCGAAAAAACGGTAAGGCTATAGCCCAGGGAAATATCATCTCAGACGCGTAAAATAAATTGCCTCAAAAGTGCTAGATCTTCGCTTAAATCACTCCCCATGCATGCGCGGACCCAGATTTACACAATAAATGAACGAATAGGCACAAATGAATTTTCTAGAAAAATCGAAAAAACGGTAAGTCTATAGTCCAGGGAAATATCATCTCGGCCGCGTAAAATAAATTGCCTCAAAAGCGCTAGATCTTCGCTTAAATCACTCCCCGTGCATGCGCGGGCCCACATTTACACAATAAATGAACGAATAGGCACAAATGAATTTTCTAGAAAAATCGAAAAAACGGTAAGGCTATAGCCCAGGGAAATATCATCTCGGCCGCGTAAAATAAGTTGCCTCAATAGTGCTAGATCTTCGCTTAAATCACTCCCCGTGCATGCTTGGACCCAGATTTACACAATAAATGAACGAATAGGCACAAATGAATTTTCTAGAAAAATCGAAAAAACGGTAAGGCTATAGCCCAGGGAAATATCGTCTCGGCCGCATAAAATAAGTTGCCTCAAAAGTGCTAGATCTTCGCTTAAATCAATCCCCTTGCATGCGCGGGCCCACATTTACACAATAAATGAACGAATAGGCAAAAATGAATTTTGTAGAAAAATCGAAAAAACGGTAAGGCTATAGCCCAGGGAAATATCATCTCAGACGCGTAAAATAAATTGCCTCAAAAGTGCTAGATCTTCGCTTAAATCACTCCCCGTGCATGCGCGGTCCCACACTTACACAATAAGTGAACGAATAGGCACAAATAAATTTTCTAGAAAAATCGAAAAAACGGTAAGGCTATAGCCCAGGGAAATATCGTCTCGGCCGCGTAAAATGAGTTGCCTCAAAAGTGCTAGATCTTCGCTTAAATCACTCCCCATGCATGCGCGGACCCATATTTACAAAATAAATGAACGAATAGGCACAAATGAATTTTCTAGAAAAATCGAAAAAACGATAAGGCTATAGCCCAGGGAAATATCATCTCAGACGCTTAAAATAAATTGCCTCAAAAGGTAAGGCTATACAGGGAAATATCATCTCGGCCGCGTAAAATAAGTTGCCTCAATAGTGCTAGATCTTCGCTTAAATCACTCCCCGTGCATGCTTGGACCCAGATTTACACAATAAATGAACGAATAGGCACAAATGAATTTTCTAGAAAAATCGAAAAAACGGTAAGGCTATAGCCCAGGGAAATATCGTCTCGGCCGCATAAAATAAGTTGCCTCAAAAGTGCTAGATCTTCGCTTAAATCAATGCCCGTGCATGCGCGGGCCCACATTTACTCAATAAATGAACGAATAGGCAAAAATGAATTTTCTAGAAAAATCGAAAAAACGGTAAGGCTAAGCCCAGGGAAATATCATCTCAGACGCGTAAAATAAATTGCCTCAATAGTGCTAGATCTTCGCTTAAATCACTCCCCGTGCATGCTTGGACCCAGATTTACACAATAAATGAACAAATAGGCAAAAATGAATTTTCTAGAAAAATCGAAAAAACGGTAAGGCTATAGCCCAGGGAAATATCATCTCGGCCGCGTAAAATAAGTTGCCTCAATAGTGCTGGATCTTCGCTTAAATCACTCCCCGTGCATGCTTGGACCCAGATTTACACAATAAATGAACGAATAGGCACAAATGAATTTTCTAGAAAAATCGAAAAAACGGTAAGGCTATAGCCCAGGGAAATATCGTCTCGGCCGCATAAAATAAGTTGCCTCAAAAGTGCTAGATCTTCGCTTAAATCAATCCCCTTGCATGCGCGGGCCCACATTTACACAATAAATGAACGAATAGGCAAAAATGAATTTTCTAGAAAAATCGAAAAAACGGTAAGGCTATAGCCCAGGGAAATATCATCTCAGACGCGTAAAATAAATTGCCTCAAAAGTGCTAGATCTTCGCTTAAATCACTCCCCGTGCATGCGCGGGCCCACACTTACACAATAAGTGAACGAATAGGCACAAATAAATTTTCTAGAAAAATCGAAAAAACGGTAAGGCTATAGCCCAGGGAAATATCGTCTCGGCCGCGTAAAAGGAGTTGCCTCAAAAGTGCTAGATCTTCGCTTAAATCACTCCCCATGCATGCGCGGACCCATATTTACACAATAAATGAACGAATAGGCACAAATGAATTTTCTAGAAAAATCGAAAAAACGGTAAGGCTATAGCCCAGGGAAATATCATCTCAAACGCTTAAAATAAATTGCCTCAAAAGTGCTAGATCTTCGCTTAAATCACTCCCCATGCATGCGCGGGCCTACATTTACACAATAAATGAACGAATAGGCACAAATGAATTTTCTAGAAAAATCGAAAAAACGGCAAGGCTATAGTCCAGGGAAATATCATCTCGGCCGCTTAAAATAAGTTGCCTCAAAAGTGCTAGATCTTCGCTTAAATCACTCCCCGTGCATGCGCGGGCCCACATTTACACAATAAATGAACAAATAGGCACAAATGAATTTTCTAGAAAAATCGAAAAAACGGTAAGGCTATAGCCCAGGAAAATATCCTCTCAGACGCGTAAAATAAATTGCCTCAAAAGTGCTAGATCTTCGCTTAAATCACTCCCCATGCATGCGCGGACCTAGATTTACACAATAAATGAACGAATAGGCACAAATGAATTTTCTAGAAAAATCGAAAAAACGGTAAGGCTATAGCCCAGGGAAATATCATCTCGGCCGCGTAAAATAAGTTGCCTCAATAGTGCTAGATCTTCGCTTAAATCACTCCCCGTGCATGCTTGGACCCAGATTTACACAATAAATGAACGAATAGGCACAAATGAATTTTCTAGAAAAATCGAAAAAACGGTAAGGCTATAGCCCAGGGAAATATCGTCTCGGCCGCATAAAATAAGTTGCCTCAAAAGTGCTAGATCTTCGCTTAAATCAATCCCCTTGCATGCGCGGGCCCACATTTACACAATAAATGAACGAATAGGCAAAAATGAATTTTCTAGAAAAATCGAAAAAACGGTAAGGCTATAGCCCAGGGAAATATCATCTCAGACGCGTAAAATAAATTGCCTCAAAAGTGCTAGATCTTCGCTTAAATCACTCCCCGTGCATGCGCGGGCCCACACTTACACAATAAGTGAACGAATAGGCACAAATAAATTTTCTAGAAAAATCGAAAAAACGGTAAGGCTATAGCCCAGGGAAATATCGTCTCGGCCGCGTAAAATGAGTTGCCTCAAAAGTGCTAGATCTTCGCTTAAATCACTCCCCATGCATGCGCGGACCCATATTTACACAATAAATGAACGAATAGGCACAAATGAATTTTCTAGAAAAATCGAAAAAACGGTAAGGCTATAGCCCAGGGAAATATCATCTCAAACGCTTAAAATAAATTGCCTCAAAAGTGCTAGATCTTCGCTTAAATCACTCCCCATGCATGCGCGGGCCTACATTTACACAATAAATGAACGAATAGGCACAAATGAATTTTCTAGAAAAATCGAAAAAACGGCAAGGCTATAGTCCAGGGAAATATCATCTCGGCCGCTTAAAATAAGTTGCCTCAAAAGTGCTAGATCTTCGCTTAAATCACTCCCCGTGCATGCGCGGGCCCACATTTACACAATAAATGAACAAATAGGCACAAATGAATTTTCTAGAAAAATCGAAAAAACGGTAAGGCTATAGCCCAGGAAAATATCCTCTCAGACGCGTAAAATAAATTGCCTCAAAAGTGCTAGATCTTCGCTTAAATCACTCCCCATGCATGCGCGGACCTAGATTTACACAATAAATGAACGAATAGGCACAAATGAATTTTCTAGAAAAATCGAAAAAACGGTAAGGCTATAAGCCCTGGGAAATATCATCTCGGCCTCGTAAAATAAGTTTCCTCAAAAGTGCTAGATCTTCGCTTAAACAACTCCCCATGCATGCGCGGACCCAGATTCACACAATAAATGAACGAATATGCACAAATGAATTTTTTAGAAAATCGAAAAGACGGTAAGACTATAGCGAAGGGAAATATCATCTCAGACGCGTAAAATAAGTTCCCTCAAAAGTACTACATCTTCGCTTAAATCACTCCCCGTGCATGCGCGGACCCACATTTACACAATAAATGAACGAATAGGCACAAATGAATTTTCTAGAAAAATCGAAAAAACGGTAAGGCTATAGCCCAGGGAAATATCGTCTCGGCCACATAAAATAAGTTGCCTCAAAAGTGCTAGATCTTCGCTTAAATCAATCCCCGTGCATGCGCGGGCCCACATTTACACAATAAATGAACGAATAGGCAAAAATGAATTTTCTAGAAAAATCGAAAAAACGGTAAGGCTATACAGGGAAATATCATCTCGGCCGCGTAAAATAAGTTGCCTCAATAGTGCTAGATCTTCGCTTAAATCACTCCCCGTGCATGCTTGGACCCAGATTTACACAATAAATGAACGAATAGGCACAAATGAATTTTCTAGAAAAATCGAAAAAACGGTAAGGCTATAGCCCAGGGAAATATCGTCTCGGCCGCATAAAATAAGTTGCCTCAAAAGTGCTAGATCTTCGCTTAAATCAATGCCCGTGCATGCGCGGGCCCACATTTACTCAATAAATGAACGAATAGGCAAAAATGAATTTTCTAGAAAAATCGAAAAAACGGTAAGGCTATAGCCCAGGGAAATATCATCTCAGACGCGTAAAATAAATTGCCTCAATAGTGCTAGATCTTCGCTTAAATCACTCCCCGTGCATGCTTGGACCCAGATTTACACAATAAATGAACAAATAGGCAAAAATGAATTTTCTAGAAAAATCGAAAAAACGGTAAGGCTATAGCCCAGGGAAATATCATCTCGGCCGCGTAAAATAAGTTGCCTCAATAGTGCTAGATCTTCGCTTAAATCACTCCCCGTGCATGCTTGGACCCAGATTTACACAATAAATGAACGAATAGGCACAAATGAATTTTCTAGAAAAATCGAAAAAACGGTAAGGCTATAGCCCAGGGAAATATCATCTCAGACGCTTAAAATAAATTGCCTCAAAAGTGCTAGATCTTCGCTTAAATCACTCCCCATGCATGCGCGGACCCATATTTACACAATAAATGAACGAATAGGCACAAATGAATTTTCTAGAAAAATCGAAAAAACGGTAAGGCCATAGCCCAGGGAAATATCGTCTCGGCCGCGTAAAATGAGTTGCCTCAAAAGTGCTAGATCTTCGCTTAAATCACTCCCCATGCATGCGCGGACCCATATTTACACAATAAATGAACGAATAGGCACAAATGAATTTTCTAGAAAAATCGAAAAAACGGTAAGGCTATAGCCCAGGGAAATATCATCTCAGACGCTTAAAATAAATTGCCTCAAAAGTGCTAGATCTTCGCTTAAATCACTCCCCATGCATGCGCGGGCCTACATTTACACAATAAATGAACGAATAGGCACAAATGAATTTTCTAGAAAAATCGAAAAAACGGTAAGGCTATAGTCCAGGGAAATATCATCTCGGCCGCTTAAAATAAGTTGCCTCAAAAGTGCTAGATCTTCGCTTAAATCACTCCCCGTGCATGCGCGGGCCCACATTTACACAATAAATGAACAAATAGGCACAAATGAATTTTCTAGAAAAATCGAAAAAACGGTAAGGCTATAGCCCAGGGAAATATCATCTCAGACGCTTAAAATAAATTGCCTCAAAAGTGCTAGATCTTCGCTTAAATCACTCCCCATGCATGCGCGGGCCTACATTTACACAATAAATGAACGAATAGGCACAAATGAATTTTCTAGAAAAATCGAAAAAACGGCAAGGCTATAGTCCAGGGAAATATCATCTCGGCCGCTTAAAATAAGTTGCCTCAAAAGTGCTAGATCTTCGCTTAAATCACTCCCCGTGCATGCGCGGGCCCACATTTACACAATAAATGAACAAATAGGCACAAATGAATTTTCTAGAAAAATCGAAAAAACGGTAAGGCTATAGCCCAGGAAAATATCCTCTCAGACGCGTAAAATAAATTGCCTCAAAAGTGCTAGATCTTCGCTTAAATCACTCCCCATGCATGCGCGGACCTAGATTTACACAATAAATGAACGAATAGGCACAAATGAATTTTCTAGAAAAATCGAAAAAACGGTAAGGCTATAGCCCAGGGAAATATCGTCTCGGCCGCATAAAATAGGTTGCCTCAAAAGTGCTAGATCTTCGCTTAGATCACTCCCCATGCATGCGCGGACCCAGATTTACACAATAAATGAACGAATAGGCGCAAATGAATTTTCTAGAAAAATCGAAAAAATGGTAAGGCTATAAGCCCTGGGAAATATCATCTCGGCCTCGTAAAATAAGTTTCCTCAAAAGTGCTAGATCTTCGCTTAAACAACTCCCCATGCATGCGCGGACCCAGATTCACACAATAAATGAACGAATATGCACAAATGAATTTTTTAGAAAATCTAAAAGACGGTAAGACTATAGCCCAGGGAAATATCATCTCAGACGCGTAAAATAAGTTCCCTCAAAAGTACTAGATCTTCGCTTAAATCACTCCCCGTGCATGCGCGGACCCACATTTACACAATAAATGAACGAATAGGCACAAATGAATTTTCTAGAAAAATCGAAAAAACGGTAAGGCTATAGCCCAGGGAAATATCGTCTCGGCCACATAAAATAAGTTGCCTCAAAAGTGCTAGATCTTCGCTTAAATCAATCCCCGTGCATGCGCGGGCCCACATTTACACAATAAATGAACGAATAGGCAAAAATGAATTTTCTAGAAAAATCGAAAAAACGGTAAGGCTATACAGGGAAATATCATCTCGGCCGCGTAAAATAAGTTGCCTCAATAGTGCTAGATCTTCGCTTAAATCACTCCCCGTGCATGCTTGGACCCAGATTTACACAATAAATGAACGAATAGGCACAAATGAATTTTCTAGAAAAATCGAAAAAACGGTAAGGCTATAGCCCAGGGAAATATCGTCTCGGCCGCATAAAATAAGTTGCCTCAAAAGTGCTAGATCTTCGCTTAAATCAATGCCCGTGCATGCGCGGGCCCACATTTACTCAATAAATGAACGAATAGGCAAAAATGAATTTTCTAGAAAAATCGAAAAAACGGTAAGGCTATAGCCCAGGGAAATATCATCTCAGACGCGTAAAATAAATTGCCTCAATAGTGCTAGATCTTCGCTTAAATCACTCCCCGTGCATGCTTGGACCCAGATTTACACAATAAATGAACAAATAGGCAAAAATGGATTTTTTAGAAAATCGAAAAGACGGTAAGACTATAGCCCAGGGAAATATCATCTCGGCCGCGTAAAATAAGTTGCCTCAATAGTGCTAGATCTTCGCTTAAATCACTCCCCGTGCATGCTTGGACCCAGATTTACACAATAAATGAACGAATAGGCACAAATGAATTTTCTAGAAAAATCGAAAAAACGGTAAGGCTATAGCCCAGGGAAATATCATCTCAGACGCTTAAAATAAATTGCCTCAAAAGTGCTAGATCTTCGCTTAGATCACTCCCCATGCATGCGCGGACCCATATTTACACAATAAATGAACGAATAGGCACAAATGAATTTTCTAGAAAAATCGAAAAAACGGTAAGGCTATAGCCCAGGGAAATATCGTCTCGGCCGCGTAAAATGAGTTGCCTCAAAAGTGCTAGATCTTCGCTTAAATCACTCCCCATGCATGCGCGGACCCATATTTACACAATAAATGAACGAATAGGCACAAATGAATTTTCTAGAAAAATCGAAAAAACGGTAAGGCTATAGCCCAGGGAAATATCATCTCAGACGCTTAAAATAAATTGCCTCAAAAGTGCTAGATCTTCGCTTAAATCACTCCCCATGCATGCGCGGGCCTACATTTACACAATAAATGAACGAATAGGCACAAATGAATTTTCTAGAAAAATCGAAAAAACGGTAAGGCTATAGTCCAGGGAAATATCATCTCGGCCGCTTAAAATAAGTTGCCTCAAAAGTGCTAGATCTTCGCTTAAATCACTCCCCGTGCATGCGCGGGCCCACATTTACACAATAAATGAACAAATAGGCACAAATGAATTTTCTAGAAAAATCGAAAAAACGGTAAGGCTATAGCCCAGGGAAATATCATCTCAGACGCTTAAAATAAATTGCCTCAAAAGTGCTAGATCTTCGCTTAAATCACTCCCCATGCATGCGCGGGCCTACATTTACACAATAAATGAACGAATAGGCACAAATGAATTTTCTAGAAAAATCGAAAAAACGGCAAGGCTATAGTCCAGGGAAATATCATCTCGGCCGCTTAAAATAAGTTGCCTCAAAAGTGCTAGATCTTCGCTTAAATCACTCCCCGTGCATGCGCGGGCCCACATTTACACAATAAATGAACAAATAGGCACAAATGAATTTTCTAGAAAAATCGAAAAAACGGTAAGGCTATAGCCCAGGAAAATATCCTCTCAGACGCGTAAAATAAATTGCCTCAAAAGTGCTAGATCTTCGCTTAAATCACTCCCCATGCATGCGCGGACCTAGATTTACACAATAAATGAACGAATAGGCACAAATGAATTTTCTAGAAAAATCGAAAAAACGGTAAGGCTATAGCCCAGGGAAATATCGTCTCGGCCGCATAAAATAGGTTGCCTCAAAAGTGCTAGATCTTCGCTTAGATCACTCCCCATGCATGCGCGGACCCAGATTTACACAATAAATGAACGAATAGGCGCAAATGAATTTTCTAGAAAAATCGAAAAAATGGTAAGGCTATAAGCCCTGGGAAATATCATCTCGGCCTCGTAAAATAAGTTTCCTCAAAAGTGCTAGATCTTCGCTTAAACAACTCCCCATGCATGCGCGGACCCAGATTCACACAATAAATGAACGAATATGCACAAATGAATTTTTTAGAAAATCGAAAAGACGGTAAGACTATAGCCCAGGGAAATATCATCTCAGACGCGTAAAATAAGTTCCCTCAAAAGTACTAGATCTTCGCTTAAATCACTCCCCGTGCATGCGCGGACCCACATTTACACAATAAATGAACGAATAGGCACAAATGAATTTTCTAGAAAAATCAAAAAAACGGTAAGGCTATAGCCCAGGGAAATATCGTCTCGGCCACATAAAATAAGTTGCCTCAAAAGTGCTAGATCTTCGCTTAAATCAATCCCCGTGCATGCGCGGGCCCACATTTACACAATAAATGAACGAATAGGCAAAAATGAATTTTCTAGAAAAATCGAAAAAACGGTAAGGCTATACAGGGAAATATCATCTCGGCCGCGTAAAATAAGTTGCCTCAATAGTGCTAGATCTTCGCTTAAATCACTCCCCGTGCATGCTTGGACCCAGATTTACACAATAAATGAACGAATAGGCACAAATGAATTTTCTAGAAAAATCGAAAAAACGGTAATGCTATAGCCCAGGGAAATATCGTCTCGGCCGCATAAAATAAGTTGCCTCAAAAGTGCTAGATCTTCGCTTGAATCAATGCCCGTGCATGCGCGGGCCCACATTTACTCAATAAATGAACGAATAGGCAAAAATGAATTTTCTAGAAAAATCGAAAAAACGGTAAGGCTATAGCCCAGGGAAATATCATCTCAGACGCGTAAAATAAATTGCCTCAATAGTGCTAGATCTTCGCTTAAATCACTCCCCGTGCATGCTTGGACCCAGATTTACACAATAAATGAACAAATAGGCAAAAATGAATTTTCTAGAAAAATCGAAAAAACGGTAAGGCTATAGCCCAGGGAAATATCATCTCGGCCGCGTAAAATAAGTTGCCTCAATAGTGCTAGATCTTCGCTTAAATCACTCCCCGTGCATGCTTGGACCCAGATTTACACAATAAATGAACGAATAGGCACAAATGAATTTTCTAGAAAAATCGAAAAAACGGTAAGGCTATAGCCCAGGGAAATATCATCTCAGACGCTTAAAATAAATTGCCTCAAAAGTGCTAGATCTTCGCTTAAATCACTCCCCATGCATGCGCGGACCCATATTTACACAATAAATGAACGAATAGGCACAAATGAATTTTCTAGAAAAATCGAAAAAACGGTAAGGCTATAGCCCAGGGAAATATCGTCTCGGCCGCGTAAAATGAGTTGCCTCAAAAGTGCTAGATCTTCGCTTAAATCACTCCCCATGCATGCGCGGACCCATATTTACACAATAAATGAACGAATAGGCACAAATGAATTTTCTAGAAAAATCGAAAAAACGGTAAGGCTATCGCCCAGGGAAATATCATCTCAGACGCTTAAAATAAATTGCCTCAAAAGTGCTAGATCTTCGCTTAAATCACTCCCCATGCATGCGCGGGCCTACATTTACACAATAAATGAACGAATAGGCACAAATGAATTTTCTAGAAAAATCGAAAAAACGGTAAGGCTATAGTCCAGGGAAATATCATCTCGGCCGCTTAAAATAAGTTGCCTCAAAAGTGCTAGATCTTCGCTTAAATCACTCCCCGTGCATGCGCGGGCCCACATTTACACAATAAATGAACAAATAGGCACAAATGAATTTTCTAGAAAAATCGAAAAGACGGTAAGGCTATAGCCCAGGAAAATATCCTCTCAGACGCGTAAAATAAATTGCCTCAAAAGTGCTAGATCTTCGCTTAAATCACTCCCCATGCATGCGCGGACCTAGATTTACACAATAAATGAACGAATAGGCACAAATGAATTTTCTAGAAAAATCGAAAAAACGGTAAGGCTATAGCCCAGGGAAATATCGTCTCGGCCGCATAAAATAGGTTGCCTCAAAAGTGCTAGATCTTCGCTTAGATCACTCCCCATGCATGCGCGGACCCAGATTTACACAATAAATGAACGAATAGGCACAAATGAATTTTCTAGAAAAATCGAAAAAATGGTAAGGCTATAAGCCCTGGGAAATATCATCTCGGCCGCGTAAAATAAGTTTCCTCAAAAGTGCTAGATCTTCGCTTAAACAACTCCCCATGCATGCGCGGACCCAGATTCACACAATAAATGAACGAATATGCACAAATGAATTTTTTAGAAAATCGAAAAGACGGTAAGACTATAGCCCAGGGAAATATCATCTCAGACGCGTAAAATAAGTTCCCTCAAAAGTACTAGATCTTCGCTTAAATCACTCCCCGTGCATGCGCGGACCCAGATTTACACAATAAATGAATGAATAGGCACAAATGAATTTTCTAGAAAAATCGAAAAAACGGTAAGGCTGCCCAGGGAAATATAATCACAGACGCGTAAAATAAGTTGCCTTAGGAGTGCTAGCTCTTCGCTTAAATCACTCCCCGTGCATGCGCGGGCCCACATTTACACAATAAATGAACGAATAGGCACAAATGAATTTTCTAGAAAAATCGAAAAAACGGTAAGGCTATAGCCCAGGGAAATATCATCTCGGCCGCGTAAAATAAGTTGCCTTAGAAGTGCTAGCTCTTCGCTTAAATCACTCCCCGTGCAAGCGCGGGCCCACATTTACACAATAAATGAACGAATAGGCACAAATGAATTTCCTAGAAAAATCGAAAAAACGGTAAGGCTATAGCCCAGGGAAATATCGTCTCGGCCGCATAAAATGAGTTGCCTCAAAAGTGCTAGATCTTCGCTTAAATCAAGCCCCTTGCATGCGCGGGCCCACATTTACACAATAAATGAACGAATAGCTAAAAATGAATTTTCTAGAAAAATCGAAAAAACGGTAAGGCTATAGCCCAGGGAAATATCGTCTCGGCCGTGTAAAATGAGTTGCCTCAAAAGTGCTAGATCTTCGCTTAAATCACTCCCCATGCATGCGCGGACCCATATTTACACAATAAATGAACGAATAGGCACAAATGAATTTTCTAGAAAAATCGAAAAAACGGTAAGGCTATAGCCCAGGGAAATATCATCTCAGACGCTTAAAATAAATTGCCTCAAAAGTGCTAGATCTTCGCTTAAACAACTCCCCATGCATGCGCGGACCCAGATTCACACAATAAATGAACGAATAGGCACAAATGAATTTTCTAGAAAAATCGAAAAAACGGTAAGGCTATTATAGCCCAGGGAAATATCATCTCATACGCGTAAAATAAGTTCCCTCAGAAGTGCTAGATCTTCGCTTAAATCACTCCCCGTGCATGCGCGGGCCCACATTTACACAATAAATGAACAAATAGGCACAAATGAATTTTCTAGAAAAATTCATTTGTGCCATGATTTACGCGTCTGAGAGGAAAATATCCTCTCAGACGCGTAAAATAAATTGCCTCAAAAGTGCTAGATCTTCGCTTAAATCACTCCCCATGCATGCGCGGACCTAGATTTACACAATAAATGAACGAATAGGCACAAATGAATTTTCTAGAAAAATCGAAAAAACGGTAAGGCTATAGCCCAGGGAAATATCGTCTCGGCCGCATAAAATAGGTTGCCTCAAAAGTGCTAGATCTTCGCTTAGATCACTCCCCATGCATGCGCGGACCCAGATTTACACAATAAATGAATGAATAGGCACAAATGAATTTTCTAGAAAAATCGAAAAAACGGTAAGGCTGCCCAGGGAAATATAATCACAGACGCGTAAAATAAGTTGCCTTAGGAGTGCTAGCTCTTCGCTTAAATCACTCCCCGTGCATGCGCGGGCCCACATTTACACAATAAATGAACGAATAGGCACAAATGAATTTTCTAGAAAAATCGAAAAAACGGTAAGGCTATAGCCCAGGGAAATATCATCTCGGCCGCGTAAAATAAGTTGCCTTAGAAGTGCTAGCTCTTCGCTTGAATCACTCCCCGTGCATGCGCGGGCCCACATTTACACAATAAATGAACGAATAGGCACAAATGAATTTCCTAGAAAAATCGAAAAAACGGTAAGGCTATAGCCCAGGGAAATATCGTCTCGGCCGCATAAAATGAGTTGCCTCAAAAGTGCTAGATCTTCGCTTAAATCACTCCCCATGCATGCGCGGACCCATATTTACACAATAAATGAACGAATAGGCACAAATGAATTTTCTAGAAAAATCGAAAAAACGGTAAGGTTATAGCCCAGGGAAATATCGTCTCGGCCGCATAAAATGAGTTGCCTCAAAAGTGCTAGATCTTCGCTTAAATCAAGCCCCTTGCATGCGCGGGCCCACATTTACACAATAAATGAACGAATAGGCAAAAATGAATTTTCTAGAAAAATCGAAAAAACGGTAAGGCTATAGCCCAGGGAAATATCGTCTCGGCCGCGTAAAATGAGTTGCCTCAAAAGTGCTAGATCTTCGCTTAAATCACTCCCCATGCATGCGCGGACCCATATTTACACAATAAATGAACGAATAGGCACAAATGAATTTTCTAGAAAAATCGAAAAAACGGTAAGGCTATAGCCCAGGGAAATATCATCTCAGACGCTTAAAATAAATTGCCTCAAAAGTGCTAGATCTTCGCTTAAACAACTCCCCATGCATGCGCGGACCCAGATTCACACAATAAATGAACGAATAGGCACAAATGAATTTTCTAGAAAAATCGAAAAAACGGTAAGGCTATTATAGCCCAGGGAAATATCATCTCATACGCGTAAAATAAGTTCCCTCAGAAGTGCTAGATCTTCGCTTAAATCACTCCCCGTGCATGCGCGGGCCCACATTTACACAATAAATGAACAAATAGGCACAAATGAATTTTCTAGAAAAATCGAAAAAACGGTAAGGCTATAGCCCAGGAAAATATCCTCTCAGACGCGTAAAATAAATTGCCTCAAAAGTGCTAGATCTTCGCTTAAATCACTCCCCATGCATACGCGGACCTAGATTTACACAATAAATGAACGAATAGGCACAAATGAATTTTCTAGAAAAATCGAAAAAACGGTAAGGCTATAGCCCAGGGAAATATCGTCTCGGCCGCATAAAATAGGTTGCCTCAAAAGTGCTAGATCTTCGCTTAGATCACTCCCCATGCATGCGCGGACCCAGATTTACACAATAAATGAACGAATAGGCACAAATGAATTTTCTAGAAAAATCGAAAAAATGGTAAGGCTATAAGCCCTGGGAAATATCATCTCGGCCGCGTAAAATAAGTTTCCTCAAAAGTGCTAGATCTTCGCTTAAACAACTCCCCATGCATGCGCGGACCCAGATTCACACAATAAATGAACGAATATGCACAAATGAATTTTTTAGAAAATCGAAAAGACGGTAAGACTATAGCCCAGGGAAATATCATCTCAGACGCGTAAAATAAGTTCCCTCAAAAGTACTAGATCTTCGCTTAAATCACTCCCCGTGCATGCGCGGACCCAGATTTACACAATAAATGAATGAATAGGCACAAATGAATTTTCTAGAAAAATCGAAAAAACGGTAAGGCTGCCCAGGGAAATATAATCACAGACGCGTAAAATAAATTGCCTCAAAAGTGCTAGATCTTCGCTTAAACAACTCCCCATGCATGCGCGGACCCAGATTTACACAATAAATGAACGAATAGGCACAAATGAATTTTCTAGAAAAATCGAAAAAACGGTAAGGCTATAGCCCAGGGAAATATCGTCTCGGCCGCATAAAATAGGTTGCCTCAAAAGTGCTAGATCTTCGCTTAAATCACTCCCCATGCATGCTTAGACCCAGATTTACACAATAAATGAACGAATAGGCACAAATGAATTTTCTAGAAAAATCGAAAAAACGGTAAGGCTATAGCCCAGGGAAATATCGTCTCGGCCGCATAAAATAAGTTGCCTCAAAAGTGCTAGATCTTCGCTTAAACAACTCCCCATGCATGCGCGGACCCAGATTCACACAATAAATGAACGAATAGGCACAAATGAATTTTCTAGAAAAATCGAAAAAACGGTAAGGCTATTATAGCCCAGGGAAATATCATCTCATACGCGTAAAATAAGTTCCCTCAGAAGTGCCAGATCTTTGCTTAAATCACTCCCCGTGCACGCACGGACCGAGATTCACACAATAAATGAACGAATAGGCACAAATGAATTTTCTAGAAAAATCGAAAAAACGGTAAGGCTATAGCCCAGGGAAATATCATCTCAGACGCTTAAAATAAATTGCCTCAAAAGTGCTAGATCTTCGCTTAAATCACTCCCCATGCATGCGCGGACCCAGATTTACACAATAAATGAACGAATAGGCACAAATGAATTTTCTAGAAAAATCGAAAAAACGGTAAGGCTATAGCCCAGGGTAGTATCATCTCGGCCGCGTAAAATAAGTTGCCTCAAAAGTGCTAGATCTTCGCTTAAATGACTCCCCGTGCATGCGCGGGCCTACATTTACACAATAAATGAACGAATAGGCACAAATGAATTTTCTAGAAAAATCGAAAAAACGGTAAGGCTATAGTCCAGGGAAATATCATCTCGGCCGATTAAAATAAGTTGCCTCAAAAGTGCTAGATCTTCGCTTAAATCACTCCCCGTGCATGCGCGGGCCCACATTTACACAATAAATGAACGAATAGGCACAAATGAATTTTCTAGAAAAATCGAAAAAACGGTAAGGCTATAGCCCAGGGAAATATCATCTCAGACGCTTAAAATAAATTGCCTCAAAAGTGCTAGATCTTCGCTTAAATCACTCCCCATGCATGCGCGGACCCAGATTTACACAATAAATGAACGAATAGGCACCAATGAATTTTCTAGAAAAATTGAAAAAACGGTAAGGCTATAGCCCAGGGTAGTATCATCTCGGCCGCGTAAAATAAGTTGCCTCAAAAGTGCTAGATCTTCGCTTAAATGACTCCCCGTGCATGCGCGGGCCTACATTTACACAATAAATGAACGAATAGGCACAAATGAATTTTCTAGAAAAATCGAAAAAACGGTAAGGCTATAGTCCAGGCAAATATCATCTCGGCCGATTAAAATAAATTGCCTCAAAAGTGCTAGATCTTCGCTTAAACAACTCCCCATGCATGCGCGGACCCAGATTCACACAATAAATGAACGAATAGGCACAAATGAATTTTCTAGAAAAATCGAAAAAACGGTAAGGCTATTATAGCCCAGGGAAATATCATCTCATACGCGTAAAATAAGTTCCCTCAGAAGTGCCAGATCTTTGCTTAAATCACTCCCCGTGCACGCACGGACCGAGATTCACACAATAAATGAACGAATAGGCACAAATGAATTTTCTAGAAAAATCGAAAAAACGGTAAGGCTATAGCCCAGGGAAATATCATCTCAGACGCTTAAAATAAATTGCCTCAAAAGTGCTAGATCTTCGCTTAAATCACTCCCCATGCATGCGCGGACCCAGATTTACACAATAAATGAACGAATAGGCACAAATGAATTTTCTAGAAAAATCGAAAAAACGGTAAGGCTATAGCCCAGGGTAGTATCATCTCGGCCGCGTAAAATAAGTTGCCTCAAAAGTGCTATATCTTCGCTTAAATGACTCCCCGTGCATGCGCGGGCCTACATTTACACAATAAATGAACGAATAGGCACAAATGAATTTTCTAGAAAAATCGAAAAAACGGTAAGGCTATAGTCCAGGGAAATATCATCTCGGCCGATTAAAATAAGTTGCCTCAAAAGTGCTAGATCTTCGCTTAAATCACTCCCCGTGCATGCGCGGGCCCACATTTACACAATAAATGAACAAATAGGCACAAATGAATTTTCTAGAAAAATCGAAAAAACGGTCAGGCTATAGCCCAGGAAAATATCATCTCAGACGCGTAAAATAAATTGCCTCAAAAGTGCTAGATCTCCGCTTAAATCACTTCCCATGCATGCGCGGTCCCGCATTTACACAATAAATGAACGAATAGGCACAAATGAATTTTCTAGAAAAATCGAAAAAACGGTAAGGCTATAGCCCAGGGAAATATCGTCTCGGCCGCATAAAATAAGTTGCCTCAAAAGTGCTAGATCTTCGCTTAAATCACTCGCCGTGCATGCGCGGGCCCACATTTACACAATAAATGAACGAATAGGCAAAAATGAATTTTCTAGAAAAATCGAAAAAACGGTAAGGCTATAGCCCAGGGAAATATCATCTCAGACGCGTAAAATAAATTGCCTCAAAAGTGCTAGATCTTCGCTTAAATCACTCCCCATGCATGCGCGGACCCAGATTTACACAATAAATGAACGAATAGGAACAAATGAATTTTCTAGAAAAATCGAAAAAACGGTAAGACTATAGCCCAGGGAAGTATCATCTCGGCCGCGTAAAATAAGTTGCCTCAAAAGTGCTAGATCTTCGCTTAAATGACTCCCCGTGCATGCGCGGGCCTACATTTACACAATAAATGAACGAATAGGCACAAATGAATTTTCTAGAAAAATCGAAAAAACGGTAAGGCTATATAGTCCAGGGAAATATCATCTCGGCCGCTTAAAATAAGTTGCCTCAAAAGTGCTACATCTTCGCTTAAATCACTCCCCGTGCATGCGTGGGCCCACATTTACACAATAAATGAACAAATAGGCACAAATGAATTTTCTAGAAAAATCGAAAAAACGGTCAGGCTATAGCCCAGGGAAATATCATCTCAGACGCTTAAAATAAATTGCCTCAAAAGTGCTAGATCTTCGCTTAAACAACTCCCCATGCATGCGCGGACCCAGATTCACACAATAAATGAACGAATAGGCACAAATGAATTTTCTAGAAAAATCGAAAAAACGGTAAGGCTA
Source organism: Dermacentor variabilis (assembly GCF_050947875.1). NCBI lineage: Eukaryota > Metazoa > Arthropoda > Arachnida > Ixodida > Ixodidae > Dermacentor > Dermacentor variabilis. The sequence goes on along the minus strand of NC_134572.1, from coordinate 134,402,199 downwards.
TTATAGCCCAGGGAAATATCATCTCATACGCGTAAAATAAGTTCCCTCAGAAGTGCCAGATCTTTGCTTAAATCACTCCCCGTGCACGCACGGACCCAGATTTGCACAATAAATGAACGAATAGGCAGAAATGAATTTTCTAGGAAAATCGAAAAAACGGTAAGGCCCAGGGAAATATCATCTCAGACGCGTAAAATAAGTTCCCTCAAAAGTGCTAGATCTTCGCTTAAACAACTCCCCATGCATGCGCGGACCGAGATTCACACAATAAATGAACGAATAGGCACAAATGAATTTTCTAGAAAAATCGAAAAAACGGTAAGGCTATAGCCCAGGGAAATATCATCTCAGACGCTAAAATAAATTGCCTGAAAAGTGCTAGATCTTCGCTTAAATCACTCCCCATGCATGCGCGGACCCAGATTTACACAATAAATGAACGAATAGGCACAAATGAATTTTCTAGAAAAATCGAAAAAACGGTAAGGCTATAGCCCAGGGTAGTATCATCTCGGCCGCGTAAAATAAGTTGCCTCAAAAGTGCTAGATCTTCGCTTAAATCACTCCCCGTGCATGCGCGGGCCAACATTTACACAATAAATGAACAAATAGGCACAAATGAATTTTCTAGAAAAATCGAAAAAACGGTAAGGCTATAGTCCAGGGAAATATCATCTCGGCCGATTAAAATAAGTTGCCTCAAAAGTGCTAGATCTTCGCTTAAATCACTCCCCGTGCATGCGCGGGCCCACATTTACACAATAAATGAACAAATAGGCACAAATGAATTTTCTAGAAAAATCGAAAAAACGGTCAGGCTATAGCCCAGGAAAATATCATCTCGGCCGATTAAAATAAGTTGCCTCAAAAGTGCTAGATCTTCGCTTAAATCACTCCCCGTGCATGCGCGGGCCCACATTTACACAATAAATGAACAAATAGGCACAAATGAATTTTCTAGAAAAATCGAAAAAACGGTCAGGCTATAGCCCAGGAAAATATCATCTCAGACGCGTTAACTAAATTGCCTCAAAAGTGCTAGATCTCCGCTTAAATCACTCCCCATGCATGCGCGGACCCAGATTTACACAATAAATGAACGAATAGGCACAAATGAATTTGCTAGAAAAATCGAAAAAACGGTAAGGCTATAGCCCAGGGAAATATCGTTTCGGCCGCAAAAAATAGGTTGCCTCAAAAGTGCTAGATCTTCGCTTAAATCACTCCCCATGCATGCGCGGACCCAGATTTACACAATAAATGAACGAATAGGCACAAATGAATTTTCTAGAAAAATCGAAAAAATGGTAAGGCTATAAGCCCTGGGAAATATCATCTCGGCCGCGTAAAATAAGTTTCCTCAAAAGTGCTATATCTTCCCTTAAATCACTCCCCGTGCACGCGAGCACCCACATTTACACAATAAATGAACGAATAGGCACAAATGAATTTTCAAGAAAAATCGAAAAAACGGTAAGGCCCAGGGAAGAATATCATCTCAGACGCGTAAAATAAGTTCCCTCAAAAGTGCTAGAACTTCGCTTAAATCACTCCCCGTACACGCGCGGACCCAGATTTACACAATAAATGAACGAATAGGCAGGAATGAATTTTCTAGAAAAATTGAAAAAACGGTAAGGCTATAGCCCAGGGAAATATCATCTCAGACGCGTAAAATAAGTTCCCTCAAAAGTGCTAGATCTTCGCATAAACAACTCCCCATGCATGCGCGGACCCAGATTCACACAATAAATGAACGAATATGCACAAATGAATTTTTTAGAAAATCGAAAAGACGGTAAGACTATAGCCCAGGGAAATATCATCTCAGACGCGTAAAATAAGTTCCCTCAAAAGTACTAGATCTTCGCTTAAATCACTCCCCGTGCATGCGCGGACCCAGATTTACACAATAAATGAATGAATAGGCACAAATGAATTTTCTAGAAAAATCGAAAAAACGGTAAGGCTGCCCAGGGAAATATAATCACAGACGCGTAAAATAAGTTGCCTTAGAAGTGCTAGCTCTTCGCTTAAATTACTCCCCGTGCATGCGCGGGCCCACATTTACACAATAAATGAACGAATAGGCACAAATGAATTTTCTAGAAAAATCGAAAAAACGGTAAGGCTATAGCCCAGGGAAATATCGTCTCGGCCGCATAAAATAAGTTGTCTCAAAAGTGCTAGATCTTCGCTTAAATCACTCCCCATGCATGCGCGGGCCCACATTTACACAATAAATGAACGAATAGGCAAAAATGAATTTTCTAGAAAAATCGAAAAAACGGTAAGGCTATAGCCCAGGGAAATATCATCTCAGACGCGTAAAATAAATTGCTTCAAAAGTGCTAGATCTTCGCTTAAATCACTCCCCATGCATGCGCGGACCCAGATTTACACAATAAATGAACGAATAGGAACAAATGAATTTTCTAGAAAAATCGAAAAAACGGTAAGGCTATAGCCCAGGGAAGTATCATCTCGGCCGCGTAAAATAAGTTGCCTCAAAAGTGCTAGATCTTCGCTTAAATGACTCCCCGTGCATGCGCGGGCCTACATTTACACAATAAATGAACGAATAGGCACAAATGAATTTTCTAGAAAAATCGAAAAAACGGTAAGGCTATATAGTCCAGGGAAATATCATCTCGGCCGCTTAAAATAAGTTGCCTCAAAAGTGCTGCATCTTCGCTTAAATCACTCCCCGTGCATGCGCGGGCCCACATTTACACAATAAATGAACAAATAGGCACAAATGAATTTTCTAGAAAAATCGAAAAAACGGTAAGGCTATAGCCCAGGGAAATATCGTCTCGGCCGCATAAAATAGGTTGCCTCAAAAGTGCTAGATCTTCGCTTAAATCACTCCCCATGCATGCGCGGACCCAGATTTACACAATAAATGAACGAATAGGCACAAATGAATTTTCTAGAAAAATCGAAAAAATGGTAAGGCTATAAACCCTGGGAAATATCATCTCGGCCGCGTAAAATAAGTTTCCTCAAAAGTGCTATATGTTCCCTTAAATCACTCCCCGTGCACGCGAGCACCCACATTTACACAATAAATGAATGAATAGGCACAAATGAATTTTCAAGAAAAATCGAAAAAACGGTAAGGCTATAGCCCAGGGAAATATCATCTCAGACGCGTAAAATAAGTTCCCTCAAAAGTGCTAGATCTTCGCTTAAATCACTCCCCGTACACGCGCGGACCCAGATTTACACAATAAATGAACGAATAGGCAGGAATGAATTTTCTAGGAAAATTGAAAAAACGGTAAGGCTATAGCCCAGGGAAATATCATCTCAGACGCGTAAAAGAAGTTCCCTCAAAAGTGCTAGATCTTCGCTTAAACAACTCCCCATGCATGCGCGGACCCAGATTCACACAATAAATGAACGAATATGCACAAATGAATTTTTTAGAAAATCGAAAAGACGGTAAGACTATAGCCCAGGGAAATATCATCTCAGACGCGTAAAATAAGTTCCCTCAAAAGTACTAGATCTTCGCTTAAATCACTCCCCGTGCATGCGCGGACCCAGATTTACACAATAAATGAATGAATAGGCACAAATGAATTTTCTAGAAAAATCGAAAAAACGGTAAGGCTATAGCCCAGGGAAATATCATCGCGGCCGCGGACAATAAGTTGCCTCAATAGTGCTAGATCTTCGCTTAAATCACTCCCCGTGCATGCTTGGACCCAGATTTACACAATAAATGAACGAATAGGCACAAATGAATTTTCTAGAAAAATCGAAAAAACGGTAAGGCTATAGCCCAGGGAAATATCGTCTCGGCCGCATAAAATAAGTTGCCTCAAAAGTGCTAGATCTTCGCTTAAATCACTCCCCGTGCATGCGCGGGCCCACATTTACACAATAAATGAACGAATAGGCAAAAATGAATTTTCTAGAAAAATCGAAAAAACGGTAAGGCTATATCCCAGGGAAATATCATCTCAGACGCGTAAAATAAATTGCCTCAAAAGTGCTAGATCTTCGCTTAAATCACTCCCCATGCATGCGCGGACCCAGATTTACACAATAAATGAACGAATGGGCACAAATGAATTTTCTAGAAAAATCGAAAAAACGGTAAGGCTATAGCCCAGGGAAATATCATCTCGGCCACGCAAAATAAGTTGCCTCAAAAGTGCTAGATCTTCGCTTAAATCACTCCCCATGCATGCGCGGGCCTACATTTACACAATAAATGAACGAATAGGCACAAATGAATTTTCTAGAAAAATCGAAAAAACGGTAAGGCTATAGTCCAGGGAAATATCATCTCGGCCGCCTAAAATAAGTTGCCTCAAAAGTGCTAGAACTTCGCTTAAATCACTCCCTGTGCATGCGCGGGCCCACATTTACACAATAAATGAACAAATAGGCACAAATGAATTTTCTAGAAAAATCGAAAAAACGGTAAGGCTATAGCCCAGGGAAATATCGTCTCGGCCGCATAAAATAAGTTCCCTCAAAAGTGCTATATCTTCCCTTAGATCACTCCCCGTGCACGCGAGGACCCACATTTACACAATAAATGAACAAATAGGCACAAATGAATTTTCTAGAAAAATCGAAAAAACGGTAAGGCTATAGCCCAGGGAAATATCATCTCGGCCGCGTAAAATAAGTTCCCTCAAAAGTGCTAGATCTTCGCTTAAATCACTCCGCGTGCACGCGCGGACCCAGATTTACACAATAAATGAACGAATAGGCAGAAATGAATTTTCTAGAAAAATCGAAAAAACGGTAAGGCTATAGCCCAGGGAAATATCATCTCAGACGCGTAAAATAAGTTCCCTCAAAAGTGCTAGACATTCGCTTAAATCACTCCCCTTGCATGCGCGGACCCATATTTACACAATAAATGAACGAATAGGCACAAATGAATTTTCTAGAAAAATCGAAAAAACGGTAAGGCTATAGCCCAGGGAAATATCATCTCAGACGCTTAAAATAATTTGCCTCAAAAGTGCTAGATCTTCGCTTAAATCACTCCCCATGCATGCGCGGGCCTACATTTACACAATAAATGAACGAATAGGCACAAATGAATTTCCTAGAAAAATCGAAAAAACGGTAAGGCTATAGCCCAGGGAAATATCATCTCGGCCGCGTAAAATAAGTTGCCTTAGAAGTGCTAGCTCTTCGCTTAAATCACTCCCCGTGCATGCGCGGGCCCACATTTACACAATAAATGAACAAATAGGCACAAATGAATTTTCTAGAAAAATCGAAAAAAACGGTAAGGCTATAGCCCAGGAAAATATCATCTCAGACGCGTAAAATAAGTTGCCTTAGAAGTGCTAGCTCTTCGCTTAAATCACTCCCCGTGTATGCGCGGGCCCACATTTACACAATAAATGAACAAATAGGCACAAATGAATTTTCTAGAAAAATCGAAAAAAACGGTAAGGCTATAGCCCAGGAAAATATCATCTCAGACGCGTAAAATAAATTGCCTCAAAAGTGCTAGATCATCGCTTAAATCACTCCCCATGCATGCGCGGACCCAGATTTACACAATAAATGAACGAATAGGCACAAATGAATTTTCTAGAAAAATCGAAAAAATGGTAAGGCTATAAACCCTGGGAAATATCATCTCGGCCGCGTAAAATAAGTTTCCTCAAAAGTGCTATATGTTCCCTTAAATCACTCCCCGTGCACGCGAGCACCCACATTTACACAATAAATGAATGAATAGGCATAAATGAATTTTCAAGAAAAATCGAAAAAACGGTAAGGCTATAGCCCAGGGAAATATCATCTCAGACGCGTAAAATAAGTTCCCTCAAAAGTGCTAGATCTTCGCTTAAATCACTCCCCGTACACGCGCGGACCCAGATTTACACAATAAATGAACGAATAGGCAGGAATGAATTTTTTAGAAAATCGAAAAGACGGTAAGACTATAGCCCAGGGAAATATCATCTCAGACGCGTAAAATAAGTTCCCTCAAAAGTACTAGATCTTCGCTTAAATCACTCCCCGTGCATGCGCGGACCCAGATTTACACAATAAATGAATGAATAGGCACAAATGAATTTTCTAGAAAAATCGAAAAAACGGTAAGGCTATATCCCAGGGAAATATCATCTCAGACGCGTAAAATAAATTGCCTCAAAAGTGCTAGATCTTCGCTTAAATCACTCCCCATGCATGCGCGGACCCAGATTTACACAATAAATGAACGAATGGGCACAAATGAATTTTCTAGAAAAATCGAAAAAACGGTAAGGCTATAGCCCAGGGAAATATCATCTCGGCCACGCAAAATAAGTTGCCTCAAAAGTGCTAGATCTTCGCTTAAATCACTCCCCGTGCATACGCGGGCCCAGATTTACACAATAAATGAACGAATAGGCAGAAATGAATTTTCTAGAAAAATCGAAAAAACGGTAAGGCTATAGCCCAGGGAAATATCGTCTCGGCCGCATAAAATAAGTTGCCTCAAAAGTGCTAGATCTTCGCTTAAATCACTCCCCGTGCATGCGCGGGCCCACATTTACACAATAAATGAACGAATAGGCAAAAATGAATTTTCTAGAAAAATCGAAAAAACAGTAAGGCTATATCCCAGGGAAATATCATCTCAGACGCGTAAAATAAATTGCCTCAAAAGTGCTAGATCTTCGCTTAAATCACTCCCCATGCATGCGCGGACCCAGATTTACACAATAAATGAACGAATGGGCACAAATGAATTTTCTAGAAAAATCGAAAAAACGGTAAGGCTATAGCCCAGGGAAATATCATCTCGGCCACGCAAAATAAGTTGCCTCAAAAGTGCTAGATCTTCGCTTAAATCACTCCCCATGCATGCGCGGACCCAGATTCACACAATAAATGAACGAATATGCACAAATGAATTTTTTAGAAAATCGAAAAGACGGTAAGACTATAGCCCAGGGAAATATCATCTCGGCCGCGTAAAATAGGTTGCCTCAAAAGTGCTAGATCTTCGCTTAAATCACTCCCCATGCATGCGCGGGCCTACATTTACACAATAAATGAACGAATAGGCACAAATGAATTTTCTAGAAAAATCGAAAAAACGGTAAGGCTATAGTCCAGGGAAATATCATCTCGGCCGCCTAAAATAAGTTGCCTCAAAAGTGCTAGAACTTCGCTTAAATCACTCCCCGTGCATGCGCGGGGCCACATTTACACAATAAATGAACAAATAGGCACAAATGAATTTTCTAGAAAAATCGAAAAAACGGTAAGGCTATAGCCCAGGGAAATATCGTCTCGGCCGCATAAAATAAGTTCCCTCAAAAGTGCTAGATCTTCGCTTAAATCACTCCGCGTGCACGCGCGGACCCAGATTTACACAATAAATGAACGAATAGGCAGAAATGAATTTTCTAGAAAAATCGAAAAAACGGTAAGGCTATAGCCCAGGGAAATATCATCTCAGACGCGTAAAATAAGTTGCCTCAAAAGTGCTAGACATTCGCTTAAATCACTCCCCGTGCATGCGCGGACCCATATTTACACAATAAATGAACGAATAGGCACAAATGAATTTTCTAGAAAATTCGGAAAAACGGTAAGGGAAATATCATCTCAGACGCTTAAAATAAATTGCCTCAAAAGTGCTAGATCTTCGCTTAAATCACTCCCCATGCATGCGCGGGCCTACATTTACACAATAAATGAACGAATAGGCACAAATGAATTTTCTAGAAAAATCGAAAAAACGGTAAGGCTATAGTCCAGGGAAATATCATCTCGGCCGCTTAAAATAAGTTGCCTCATAAGTGCTAGATCTTCGCTTAAATCACTCCCCGTGCATGCGCGGGCCCACATTTACACAATAAATGAACAAATAGGCACAAATGAATTTTCTAGAAAAATCGAAAAAACGGTAAGGCTATAGCCCAGGAAAATATCCTCTCAGACGCGTAAAATAAATTGCCTCAAAAGTGCTAGATCTTCGCTTAAATCACTCCCCATGCATGCGCGGACCTAGATTCACACAATAAATGAACTAATAGGCACAAATGAATTTTCTAGAAAAATCGAAAAAACGGTAAGGCTATAGCCCAGGGAAATATCGTCTCGGCCGCATAAAATAGGTTGCCTCAAAAGTGCTAGATCTTCGCTTAGATCACTCCCCATGCATGCGCGGACCCAGATTTACACAATAAATGAACGAATAGGCACAAATGAATTTTCTAGAAAAATCGAAAAAATGGTAAGGCTATAAGCCCTGGGAAATATCATCTCGGCCGCGTAAAATAAGTTTCCTCAAAAGTGCCAGATCTTCGCTTAAACAACTCCCCATGCATGCGCGGACCCAGATTCACACAATAAATGAACGAATATGCACAAATGAATTTTTTAGAAAATCGAAAAGACGGTAAGACTATAGCCCAGGGAAATATCATCTCAGACGCGTAAAATAAATTGCCTCAAAAGTGCTAGATCTTCGCTTAAATCACTCCCCATGCATGCGCGGACCCAGATTTACACAATAAATGAACGAATAGGCACAAATGAATTTTCTAGAAAAATCGAAAAAACGGTAAGGCTATAGCCCAGGGAAATATCGTCTCGGCCGCATAAGATAGGTTGCCTCAAAAGTGCTAGATCTTCGCTTAAATCACTCCCCATGCATGCTTAGACCCAGATTTACACAATAAATGAACGAATAGGCACAAATGAATTTTCTAGGAAAATCTAAAAAACGGTAAGGCTATAGCCCAGGGAAATATCGTCTCGGCCGCATAAAATAAGTTGCCTCAAAAGTGCTAGATCTTCGCTTAAATCACTCCCCATGCATGCGCGGACCCATATTTACACAATAAATGAACGAATAGGCACAAATGAATTTTCTAGAAAAATCGAAAAAACGGTAAGGCTATAGCCCAGGGAAATATCATCTCAGACGCGTAAAATAAATTGCCTCAAAAGTGCTAGATCTTCGCTTAAATCACTCCCCATGCATGCGCGGACCCAGATTTACACAATAAATGAACGAATAGGCACAAATGAATTTTCTAGAAAAATCGAAAAAACGGTAAGGCTATAGCCCAGGGAAATATCGTCTCGGCCGCATAAGATAGGTTGCCTCAAAAGTGCTAGATCTTCGCTTAAATCACTCCCCATGCATGCTTAGACCCAGATTTACACAATAAATGAACGAATAGGCACAAATGAATTTTCTAGAAAAATCGAAAAAACGGTAAGGCTATAGCCCAGGGAAATATCGTCTCGGCCGCATAAAATAAGTTGCCTCAAAAGTGCTAGATCTTCGCTTAAATCAATCCCCGTGCATGCGCGGGCCCACATTTACACAATAAATGAACGAATAGGCAAAAATGAATTTTCTAGAAAAATCGAAAAAACGGTAAGGCTATTATAGCCCAGGGAAATATCATCTCATACGCGTAAAATAAGTTCCCTCAGAAGTGCCAGATCTTTGCTTAAATCACTCCCCGTGCACGCACGGACCCAGATTTGCACAATAAATGAACGAATAGGCAGAAATGAATTTTCTAGAAAAATCGAAAAAACGGTAAGGCTATAGCCCAGGGCAATATCATCTCAGACGCGTAAAATGAGTTCCCTCAAAAGTGCTAGATCTTCGCTTAAACAACTCCCCATGCATGCGCGGACCGAGATTCACACAATAAATGAACGAATAGGCACAAATGAATTTTCTAGAAAAATCGAAAAAACGGTAAGGCTATAGCCCAGGGAAATATCATCTCAGACGCTTAAAATAAATTGCCTCAAAAGTGCTAGATCTTCGCTTAAATCACTCCCCATGCATGCGCGGACCCAGATTTACACAATAAATGAACGAATAGGCACAAATGAATTTTCTAGAAAAATCGAAAAAACGGTAAGGCTATAGCCCAGGGTAGTATCATCTCGGCCGCGTAAAATAAATTGCCTCAAAAGTGCTAGATCTTCGCTTAAATGACTCCCCGTGCATGCGCGGGCCTACATTTACACAATAAATGAACGAATAGGCACAAATGAATTTTCTAGAAAAATCGAAAAAACGGTAAGGCTATAGTCCAGGGAAATATCATCTCGGCCGATTAAAATAAGTTGCCTCAAAAGTGCTAGATCTTCGCTTAAATCACTCCCCGTGCATGCGCGGGCCCACATTTACGCAATAAATGAACAAATAGGCACAAATGAATTTTCTAGAAAAATCGAAAAAACCGTAAGGCTATAGCCCAGGAAAATATCGTCTCGGCCGCATAAAATAGGTTGCCTCAAAAGTGCTAGATCTTCGCTTAAACAACTCCCCATGCATGCGCGGACCCAGATTCACACAATAAATGAACGAATAGGCACAAATGAATTTTCTAGAAAAGTCGAAAAAACGGTAAGGCTATAGCCCAGGGAAATATCATCTCGGCCGCGTAAAATAAGTTGCCTCAAAAGTGCTAGATCTTCGATTAAATCACTCCCCGTGCATGCGCGCGCCCAGATTTACACAATAAACGAACGAATAGGCACAAATGAATTTTCTAGAAAAATCGAAAAAAAACGGTAAGGCTATAGCCCAGGGAAATATCGTCTCGGCCGCGTAAAATAAGTTCCCTCAAAAGTGCTATATCTTCCCTTAGATCACTCCCCGTGCACGCGAGGACCCACATTTACACAATAAATGAACAAATAGGCACAAATGAATTTTCTAGAAAAATCGAAAAAAACGGTAAGGCTGTAGCCCAGGGAAATATCATCTCGGCCGCGTAAAATAGGTTTCCTCAAAAGTGCTAGATCTTCGCTTAAATCACTCCGCGTGCACGCGCGGACCCAGATTTACACAATAAATGAACGAATAGGCAGAAATGAATTTTCTAGAAAAATCGAAAAAACGGTAAGGCTATAGCCCAGGGAAATATCATCTCAGACGCGTAAAATAAGTTCCCTCAAAAGTGCTAGACATTCGCTTAAATCACTCCCCGTGCATGCGCGGACCCATATTTACACAATAAATGAACGAATAGGCACAAATGAATTTTCTAGAAAAATCGAAAAAACGGTAAGGCTATAGCCCAGGGAACTATCATCTCAGACGCTTAAAATAAATTGCCTCAAAAGTGCTAGATCTTCGCTTAAATCACTCCCCATGCATGCGCGGGCCTACATTTACACAATAAATGAACGAATAGGCACAAATGAATTTTCTAGAAAAATCGAAAAAACGGTAAGGCTATAGTCCAGGGAAATATCATCTCGGCCGCTTAAAATAAGTTGCCTCAAAAGTGCTAGATCTTCGCTTAAATCACTCCCCGTGCATGCGCGGGCCCACATTTACACAATAAATGAACAAATAGGCACAAATGAATTTTCTAGAAAAATCGAAAAAACGGTAAGGCTATAGCCCAGGAAAGTATCATCTCAGACGCGTAAAATAAATTGCCTCAAAAGTGCTAGATCTTCGCTTAAATCACTCCCCATGCATGCGCGGACCTAGATTTACACAATAAATGAACGAATAGGCACAAATGAATTTTCTAGAAAAATCGAAAAAACGGTAAGGCTATAGCCCAGGGAAATATCGTCTCGGCCGCATAAAATAGGTTGCCTCAAAAGTGCTAGATCTTCGCTTAGATCACTCCCCATGCATGCGCGGACCCAGATTTACACAATAAATGAACGAATAGGCACAAATGAATTTTCTAGAAAAATCGAAAAAATGGTAAGGCTATAAGCCCTGGGAAATATCATCTCGGCCGCGTAAAATAAGTTTCCTCAAAAGTGCCAGATCTTCGCTTAAATCACTCCCCGTGCATGCGCGGACCCAGATTTACACAATAAATGAATGAATAGGCACAAATGAATTTTCTAGAAAAATCGAAAAAACGGTAAGGCTGCCCAGGGAAATATAATCACAGACGCGCAAAATAAGTTGCCTTAGAAGTGCTAGCTCTTCGCTTAAATCACTCCCCGTGCTTGCGCGGGCCCACATTTACACGATAAATGAACGAATAGGCACAAATGAATTTTCTAGAAAAGTCGAAAAAACGGTAAGGCTATAGCCCAGGGAAATATCGTCTCGGCCGCATAAAATAAGTTGCCTCAAAAGTGCTAGATCTTCGCTTAAATCAATCCCCGTGCATGCGCGGGCCCACATTTACACAATAAATGAACGAATAGGCAAAAATGAATTTTCTAGAAAAATCGAAAAAACGGTAAGGTTATAGCCCAGGGAAATATCATCTCAGACGCGTAAAATAAATTGCCTCAAAAGTGCTAGATCTTCGCTTAAATCACTCCCCGTACACGCGCGGACCCAGATTTACACAATAAATGAACGAATAGGCAGGAATGAATTTTCTAGAAAAATTGAAAAAACGGTAAGGCTATAGCCCAGGGAAATATCATCTCAGACGCGTAAAATAAGTTCCCTCAAAAGTGCTAGATCTTCGCATAAACAACTCCCCATGCATACGCGGACCCAGATTCACACAATAAATGAACGAATATGCACAAATGAATTTTTTAGAAAATCGAAAAGACGGTAAGACTATAGCCCAGGGAAATATCATCTCACACGCGTAAAATAAGTTCCCTCAAAAGTACTAGATCTTCGCTTAAATCACTCCCCGTGCATGCTCGGACCCAGATTTGCACAATAAATGAATGAATAGGCACAAATGAATTTTCTAGAAAAATCGAAAAAACGGTAAGGCCGCCCAGGGAAATATAATCACAGACGCGTAAAATAAGTTGCCTTAGAAGTGCTAGCTCTTCGCCTAAATCACTCCCCGTGCATGCGCGGGCCCACATTTACACAATAAATGAACGAATAGGCACAAATGAATTTTCTAGAAAAATCGAAAAAACGGTAAGGCTATAGCCCAGGGAAATATCATCTCAGACGCGTAAAATAAATTGCCTCAAAAGTGCTAGATCTTCGCTTAAATCACTCCCCATGCATGCGCGGACCCAGATTTACACAATAAATGAACGAATAGGAGCAAATGAATTTTCTAGAAAAATCGAAAAAACGGTAAGGCTATAGCCCAGGGAAGTATCATCTCGGCCGCGTAAAATAAGTTGCCTCAAAAGAGCTAGATCTTCGCTTAAATGACTCCCCGTGCATGCGCGGGCCTACATTTACACAATAAATGAACGAATAGGCACAAATGAATTTTCTAGAAAAATCGAAAAAACGGTAAGGCTATATAGTCCAGGGAAATATCATCTCGGCCGCTTAAAATAAGTTGCCTCAAAAGTGCTACATCTTCGCTTAAATCACTCCCCGTGCATGCGCGGGCCCACATTTACACAATAAATGAACAAATAGGCACAAATGAATTTTCTAGAAAAATCGAAAAAACGGTCAGGCTATAGCCCAGGGAAATATCATCTCAGACGCTTAAAATAAATTGCCTCAAAAGTGCTAGATCTTCGCTTAAGCAACTCCCCATGCATGCGCGGACCCAGATTCACACAATAAATGAACGAATAGGCACAAATGAATTTTCTAGAAAAATCGAAAAAACGGTAAGGCTATTATAGCCCAGGGAAATATCTCATACGCGTAAAATAAGTTCCCTCAGAAGTGCCAGATCTTTGCTTAAATCACTCCCCGTGCACGCACGGACCCAGATTTGCACAATAAATGAACGAATAGGCAGAAATGAATTTTCTAGAAAAATCGAAAAGACGGTAAGGCTATATATAGCCCAGGGAAATATCATCTCAGACGCGTAAAATAAGTTCCCTCAAAAGTGCTAGATCTTCGCTTAAACAACTCCCCATGCATGCGCGGACCGAGATTCACACAATAAATGAACGAATAGGCACAAATGAATTTTCTAGAAAAATCGAAAAAACGGTAAGGCTATAGCCCAGGGAAATATCATCTCAGACGCTTAAAATAAATTGCCTCAAAAGTGCTAGATCTTCGCTTAAATCACTCCCCATGCATGCGCGGACCCAGATTTACACAATAAATGAACGAATAGGCACAAATGAATTTTCTAGAAAAATCGAAAAAACGGTAAGGCTATAGCCCAGGGTAGTATCATCTCGGCCGCGTAAAATAAGTTGCCTCAAAAGTGCTAGATCTTCGCTTAAATGACTCCCCGTGCATGCGCGGGCCTACATTTACACAATAAATGAACGAATAGGCACAAATGAATTTTCTAGAAAAATCGAAAAAACGGTAAGGCTATAGCCCAGGAAAATATCATCTCAGACGCGTAAAATAAATTGCCTCAAAAGTGCTAGATCTCCGCTTAAATCACTCCCCATGCATGCGCGGACCCAGATTTACACAATAAATGAACGAATAGGCACAAATGAATTTGCTAGAAAAATCGAAAAAACGGTAAGGCTATAGCCCAGGGAAATATCGTTTCGGCCGCAAATGAACGAATAGGCACAAATGAATTTTCAAGAAAAATCGAAAAAACGGTAAGGCCCAGGGAAATATCATCTCAGACGCGTAAAATAAGTTCCCTCAAAAGTGCTAGAACTTCGCTTAAATCACTCCCCGTACACGCGCGGACCCAGATTTACACAATAAATGAACGAATAGGCAGGAATGAATTTTCTAGAAAAATCGAAAAAACGGTAAGGCTATAGCCCAGGGAAATATCGTTTCGGCCGCAAAAAATAGGTTGCCTCAAAAGTGCTAGATCTTCGCTTAAATCACTCCCCATGCATGCGCGGACCCAGATTCACACAATAAATGAACGAATATGCACAAATGAATTTTTAGAAAATCGAAAAGACGGTAAGACTATAGCCCAGGGAAATATCATCTCAGACGCGTAAAATAAGTTCCCTCAAAAGTACTAGATCTTCGCTTAAATCACTCCCCGTGCATGCGCGGACCCAGATTTACACAATAAATGAATGAATAGGCACAAATGAATTTTCTAGAAAAATCGAAAAAACGGTAAGGCTGCCCAGGGAAATATAATCACAGACGCGTAAAATAAGTTGCCTTAGAAGTGCTAGCTCTTCGCTTAAATCACTCCCCGTGCATGCGCGGGCCCACATTTACACAATAAATGAACGAATAGGCACAAATGAATTTTCTAGAAAAATCGACAAAACGGTAAGGCTATAGCCCAGGGAAATATCGTCTCGGCCGCATAAAATAAGTTGCCTCAAAAGTGCTAGATCTTCGCTTAAATCACTCCCCGTGCATGCGCGGGCCCACATTTACACAATAAATGAACGAATAGGCAAAAATGAATTTTCTAGAAAAATCGAAAAAACGGTAAGGCTATAGCCCAGGGAAATATCATCTCAGACGCGTAAAATAAATTGCCTCAAAAGTGCTGGATCTTCGCTTAAATCACTCCCCATGCATGCCCGGTCCCAGATTTACACAATAAATGAACGAATAGGAACAAATGAATTTTCTAGAAAAATCGAAAAAACGGTAAGGCTATAGCCCAGGGAAGTATCATCTCGGCCGCGTAAAATAAGTTGCCTCAAAAGTGCTAGATCTTCGCTTAAATGACTCCCCGTGCATGCGCGGGCCTACATTTACACAATAAATGAACGAATAGGCACAAATGAATTTTCTAGAAAAATCGAAAAAACGGTAAGGCTATATAGTCCAGGGAAATATCATCTCGGCCGCTTAAAATAAGTTGCCTCAAAAGTGCTACATCTTCGCTTAAATCACTCCCCGTGCATGCGCGGGCCCACATTTACACAATAAATGAACAAATAGGCACAAATGAATTTTCTAGAAAAATCGAAAAAACGGTAAGGCTATAGCCCAGGAAAATATCATCTCAGACGCGTAAAATAAATTGCCTCGAAAGTGCTAGATCTTCGCTTAAATCACTCCCCATGCATGCGCGGACCCAGATTTACACAATAAATGAACGAATAGGCACAAATGAATTTTCCAGAAAAATCGAAAAAACGGTAAGGCTATAGCCCAGGGAAATATCGTCTCGGCCGCATAAAATAGGTTGCCTCAAAAGTGCTAGATCTTCGCTTAAATCACTCCCCATGCATGCGCGGACCCAGATTTACACAATAAATGAACGAATAGGCACAAATGAATTTTCTAGAAAAATCGAAAAAATGGTAAGGCTATAAGCCCTGGGAAATATCATCTCGGCCGCGTAAAATAAGTTTCCTCAAAAGTGCTATATCTTCCCTTAAATCACTCCCCGTGCACGCGAGCACCCACATTTACACAATAAATGAACGAATAGGCACAAATGAATTTTCAAGAAAAATCGAAAAAACGGTAAGGCTATATCCCAGGGAAATATCATCTCAGACGCGTAAAATAAGTTCCCTCAAAAGTGCTAGATCTTCGCTTAAATCACTCCCCGTACACGCGCGGACCCAGATTTACACAATAAATGAACGAATAGGCAGGAATGAATTTTCTAGAAAAATTGAAAAAACGGTAAGGCTATAGCCCAGGGAAATATCATCTCAGACGCGTAAAAGAAGTTCCCTCAAAAGTGCTAGATCTTCGCTTAAACAACTCCCCATGCATGCGCGGACCCAGATTCACACAATAAATGAACGAATATGCACAAATGAATTTTTTAGAAAATCGAAAAGACGGTAAGACTATAGCCCAGGGAAATATCATCTCAGACGCGTAAAATAAGTTCCCTCAAAAGTACTAGATCTTCGCTTAAATCACTCCCCGTGCATGCGCGAACCCAGATTTGCACAATAAATGAATGAATAGGCACAAATGAATTTTCTAGAAAAATCGAAAAAACGGTAAGGCTATAGCCCAGGGAAATATCGTCTCGGCCGCATAAAATAAGTTTCCTCAAAAGTGCTAGATCTTCGCTTAAATCACTCCCCGTGCATGCGCGGGCCCAGATTTACACAATAAATGAACGAATAGGCAGAAATGAATTTTCTAGAAAAATCGAAAAAACGGTAGGGCTATAGCCCAGGGAAATATCATCTCTGACGCGTAAAATAAATTGCCTCAAAAGTGCCAGATCTTCGCTTAAATCACTCCCCATGCATGCGCGGACCCAGATTTACACAATAAATGAACGAATAGGCACAAATGAATTTTCTAGAAAAATCGAAAAAACGGTAAGGCTATAGCCCAGGGAAATATCATCTCGGCCGCGCAAAATAAGTTGCCTCAAAAGTGCTAGATCTTCGCTTAAATCACTCCCCGTGCATGCTTGGACCCGGATTTACACAATAAATGAACGAATAGGCACAAATGAATTATCTTGAAAAATCGAAAAAACGGTAAGGCTATAGCCCAGGGAAATATCGTCTCGGCCGCATAAAATAGGTTGCCTCAAAAGTGCTAGATCTTCGCTTAAATCACTCCCCATGCATGCGCGGACCCAGATTTACACAATAAATGAACGAATAGGCACAAATAAATTTTCTAGAAAAATCGAAAAAACGGTAAGGCTATAGCCCAGGGAAATATCATCTCAGACCCGCAAAATGAGTTCCCTCAAAAGTGCTAGATCTTCGCTTAAATCACTCCCCGTGCATGCTTGGACCCAGATTTACACAATAAATGAACGAATAGGCACAAATGAATTATCTTGAAAAATCGAAAAAACGGTAAGGCTATAGCCCAGGGAAATATCGTCTCGGCCGCATAAAATAAGTTGCCTCAAAAGTGCTAGATCTTCGCTTAAATCACTCCCCATGCATGCGCGGGCCTACATTTACACAATAAATGAACGAATAGGCACAAATGAATTTTCTAGAAAAATCGAAAAAACGGTAAGGCTATAGTCCAGGGAAATATCATCTCGGCCGCCTAAAATAAGTTGCCTCAAAAGTGCTAGATCTTCGCTTAAATCACTCCCCGTGCATACGCGGGCCCACATTTACACAATAAATGAACAAATAGGCACAAATGAATTTTCTAGAAAAATCGAAAAAACGGTAAGGCTATAGCCCAGGGAAATATCATCTCGGCCGCGTAAAATAAGTTCCCTCAAAAGTGCTAGATCTTCGCTTAAATCACTCCCCGTGCACGCGCGGACCCAGATTTACACAATAAATGAACGAATAGGCAGAAATGAATTTTCTAGAAAAACCGAAAAAACGGTAAGGCTATAGCCCAGGGAAATATCATCTCAGACGCGTAAAATAAGTTGCCTCAAAAGTGCTAGTTCTTCGCTTAAACAACTCCCCATGCATGCGCGGACCCAGATTCACACAATAAATGAACGAATAGGCAGAAATGAATTTTCTAGAAAAATCGAAAAAACGGTAAGGCTATAGCCCAGGGAAATATCATCTCAGACGCGTAAAATAAGTTCCCTCAAAAGTGCTAGATCTTCGCTTCAATCACTCCCCGTGCACGCGCGGACCCAGATTTACACAATAAATGAACGAATAGGCAGAAATGAATTTTCTAGAAAAATCGAAAAAACGGTAAGGCTATAGCCCAGGGAAATATCGTCTCGGCCGCATAAAATAAGTTCCCTCAAAAGTGCTAGATCTTCGCTTAAACAACTCCCCATGCATGCGCGGACCCAGATTTACACAATAAATGAACGAATAGGCACACAGGAATTTTCTAGAAAAATCGTTAAAACGGTAAGGCTATAGCCCAGGGAAATATCATCTCGGCCGCGTAAAATAAGTTCCCTCAAAAGTGCTATATCTTCCTTTAAATCACTCCCCGTGCACGCGAGGACCCAGATTCGCACAATAAATGAACGAATAGGCACAAATGAATTTTCAAGAAAAATCGAAAAAACGGTAAGGCTTATAGCCCAGGGAAATATCATCTCAGACGCGTAAAATAAGTTCCCTCAAAAGTGCTACATCTTCGCTTAAATCACTCCCCATGCATGCGCGGACCCAGATTTACACAATAAATGAACGAATAGGCACAAATGAATTTTCTAGAAAAATCGAAAAAACGGTAAGGCTATAGCCCAGGGAAATATCATCTCAGACGCGTAAAATAAGTTCCCTCAAAAGTGCTAGATCTTCGCTTAAACAACTCCACATGCATTCGCGGACCCAGATTCACACAATAAATGAACGAATAGGCACAAATGAATTTTCTAGAAAAATCGAAAAAATGGTAAGGCTATAAGCCCAGGGAAATATCATCTCGGCCGCGTAAAATAAGTTCCCTCAAAAGTGCTACATCTTCGCTTAAATCACTCCCCGTGCATGCGCGGACCCAGATTTACACAATAAATGAACGAATAGGCAGAAATGAATTTTCTAGAAAAATCGAAAAAACGGTAAGGCTATTGCCCACGGAAATATCATCTGAGACGCGTAAAATAAGTTCCCTCAAAAGTGCTAGATCTTCGCTTAAACAACTCCACATGCATTCGCGGACCCAGATTCACACAATAAATGAACGAATAGGCACAAATGAATTTTCTAGAAAAATCGAAAAAATGGTAAGGCTATAAGCCCAGGGAAATATCATCTCGGCCGCGTAAAATAAGTTCCCTCAAATGTGCTATATCTTCCCTTAAATCACTCCCCGTGCACGCGAGGACCCACATTTACACAATAAATGAACGAATAGGCACAAATGAATTTTCTAGAAAAATCGCGAAAACGGTAAGGCTATAGCCCAGGGAAATATCATCTCAGACGCGTAAAATAAATTGCCTCAAAAGTGCTAGATCTTCGCTCAAATCACTCCCCATGCATGCGCGGACCCAGATTCACACACTAAATGAACGAATAGGGACAAATGAATTTTCCAGAAAAATCGAAAAAACGGTAAGGCTATAGCCCAGGGAAATATCTTCTCGGCCGCGTAAAATAAGTTCCCTCAAAAGTGCTATATCTTCCCTTAAATCACTCCCCGTGCACGCGAGGACCCACATTTACACAATAAATGAACGAATAGGCACAAATGAATTTTCAAGAAAAATCGAAAAAACGGTAAGGCCCAGGGAAATATCATCTCAGACGCGTAAAATAAGTTCCCTCAAAAGTGCTAGATCTTCGCTGAAATCACTCCCCGTACACGCGCGGACCCAGATTTACACAATAAATGAACGAATAGGCACAAATGAATTTTCCAGAAAAATCGAAAAAACGGTAAGGCTATAGCCCAGGAAAATATCGTCTCGGCCGCATAAAATAGGTTGCCTCAAAAGTGCTAGATCTTCGCTTAAATCACTCCCCATGCATGCGCGGACCCAGATTTACACAATAAATGAACGAATAGGCACAAATGAATTTTCTAGAAAAATCGAAAAAATGGTAAGGCTATAAGCCCTGGGAAATATCATCTCGGCCGCGTAAAATAAGTTTCCTCAAAAGTGCTATATCTTCCCTTAAATCACTCCCCGTGCACGCGAGCACCCACATTTACACAATAAATGAACGAATAGGCACAAATGAATTTTCAAGAAAAATCGAAAAAACGGTAAGGCTATATCCCAGGGAAATATCATCTCAGACGCGTAAAATAAGTTCCCTCAAAAGTGCTAGATCTTCGCTTAAATCACTCCCCGTACACGCGCGGACCCAGATTTACACAATAAATGAACGAATAGGCAGGAATGAATTTTCTAGAAAAATTGAAAAAACGGTAAGGCTATAGCCCAGGGAAATATCATCTCAGACGCGTAAAAGAAGTTCCCTCAAAAGTGCTAGATCTTCGCTTAAACAACTCCCCATGCATGCGCGGACCCAGATTCACACAATAAATGAACGAATATGCACAAATGAATTTTTTAGAAAATCGAAAAGACGGTAAGACTATAGCCCAGGGAAATATCATCTCAGACGCGTAAAATAAGTTCCCTCAAAAGTACTAGATCTTCGCTTAAATCACTCCCCGTGCATGCGCGAACCCAGATTTGCACAATAAATGAATGAATAGGCACAAATGAATTTTCTAGAAAAATCGAAAAAACGGTAAGGCTATAGCCCAGGGAAATATCGTCTCGGCCGCATAAAATAAGTTTCCTCAAAAGTGCTAGATCTTCGCTTAAATCACTCCCCGTGCATGCGCGGGCCCAGATTTACACAATAAATGAACGAATAGGCAGAAATGAATTTTCTAGAAAAATCGAAAAAACGGTAAGGCTATAGCCCAGGGAAATATCATCTCTGACGCGTAAAATAAATTGCCTCAAAAGTGCCAGATCTTCGCTTAAATCACTCCCCATGCATGCGCGGACCCAGATTTACACAATAAATGAACGAATAGGCACAAATGAATTTTCTAGAAAAATCGAAAAAACGGTAAGGCTATAGCCCAGGGAAATATCATCTCGGCCGCGCAAAATAAGTTGCCTCAAAAGTGCTAGATCTTCGCTTAAATCACTCCCCGTGCATGCTTGGACCCAGATTTACACAATAAATGAACGAATAGGCACAAATGAATTATCTTGAAAAATCGAAAAAACGGTAAGGCTATAGCCCAGGGAAATATCGTCTCGGCCGCATAAAATAGGTTGCCTCAAAAGTGCTAGATCTTCGCTTAAATCACTCCCCATGCATGCGCGGACCCAGATTTACACAATAAATGAACGAATAGGCACAAATAAATTTTCTAGAAAAATCGAAAAAACGGTAAGGCTATAGCCCAGGGAAATATCATCTCAGACCCGCAAAATGAGTTCCCTCAAAAGTGCTAGATCTTCGCTTAAATCACTCCCCGTGCATGCTTGGACCCAGATTTACACAATAAATGAACGAATAGGCACAAATGAATTATCTTGAAAAATCGAAAAAACGGTAAGGCTATAGCCCAGGGAAATATCGTCTCGGCCGCATAAAATAAGTTGCCTCAAAAGTGCTAGATCTTCGCTTAAATCACTCCCCATGCATGCGCGGGCCTACATTTACACAATAAATGAACGAATAGGCACAAATGAATTTTCTAGAAAAATCGAAAAAACGGTAAGGCTGTAGTCCAGGGAAATATCATCTCGGCCGCCTAAAATAAGTTGCCTCAAAAGTGCTAGATCTTCGCTTAAATCACTCCCCGTGCATACGCGGGCCCACATTTACACAATAAATGAACAAATAGGCACAAATGAATTTTCTAGAAAAATCGAAAAAACGGTAAGGCTATAGCCCAGGGAAATATCATCTCGGCCGCGTAAAATAAGTTCCCTCAAAAGTGCTAGATCTTCGCTTAAATCACTCCCCGTGCACGCGCGGACCCAGATTTACACAATAAATGAACGAATAGGCAGAAATGAATTTTCTAGAAAAACCGAAAAAACGGTAAGGCTATAGCCCAGGGAAATATCATCTCAGACGCGTAAAATAAGTTGCCTCAAAAGTGCTAGTTCTTCGCTTAAACAACTCCCCATGCATGCGCGGACCCAGATTCACACAATAAATGAACGAATAGGCAGAAATGAATTTTCTAGAAAAATCGAAAAAACGGTAAGGCTATAGCCCAGGGAAATATCATCTCAGACGCGTAAAATAAGTTCCCTCAAAAGTGCTAGATCTTCGCTTCAATCACTCCCCGTGCACGCGCGGACCCAGATTTACACAATAAATGAACGAATAGGCAGAAATGAATTTTCTAGAAAAATCGAAAAAACGGTAAGGCTATAGCCCAGGGAAATATCGTCTCGGCCGCATAAAATAAGTTCCCTCAAAAGTGCTAGATCTTCGCTTAAACAACTCCCCATGCATGCGCGGACCCAGATTTACACAATAAATGAACGAATAGGCACACAGGAATTTTCTAGAAAAATCGTTAAAACGGTAAGGCTATAGCCCAGGGAAATATCATCTCGGCCGCGTAAAATAAGTTCCCTCAAAAGTGCTATATCTTCCTTTAAATCACTCCCCGTGCACGCGAGGACCCAGATTCGCACAATAAATGAACGAATAGGCACAAATGAATTTTCAAGAAAAATCGAAAAAACGGTAAGGCTTATAGCCCAGGGAAATATCATCTCAGACGCGTAAAATAAGTTCCCTCAAAAGTGCTACATCTTCGCTTAAATCACTCCCCATGCATGCGCGGACCCAGATTTACACAATAAATGAACGAATAGGCACAAATGAATTTTCTAGAAAAATCGAAAAAACGGTAAGGCTATAGCCCAGGGAAATATCATCTCAGACGCGTAAAATAAGTTCCCTCAAAAGTGCTAGATCTTCGCTTAAATCACTCCCCGTGCATGCGCGGACCCAGATTTACACAATAAATGAACGAATAGGCAGAAATGAATTTTCTAGAAAAATCGAAAAAACGGTAAGGCTATAGCCCACGGAAATATCATCTGAGACGCGTAAAATAAGTTCCCTCAAAAGTGCTAGATCTTCGCTTAAACAACTCCACATGCATTCGCGGACCCAGATTCACACAATAAATGAACGAATAGGCACAAATGAATTTTCTAGAAAAATCGAAAAAATGGTAAGGCTATAAGCCCAGGGAAATATCATCTCGGCCGCGTAAAATAAGTTCCCTCAAATGTGCTATATCTTCCCTTAAATCACTCCCCGTGCACGCGAGCACCCACATTTACACAATAAATGAACGAATAGGCACAAATGAATTTTCTAGAAAAATCGAAAAAACGGTAAGGCTATAGCCCAGGGAAATATCATCTCAGACGCGTAAAACAAATTGCCTCAAAAGTGCTAGATCTTCGCTTAAATCACTCCCCGTGCACGCGAGGACCCACATTTACATAATAAATGAACGAATAGGCACAAATGAATTTTCTAGAAAAATCGCGAAAACGGTAAGGCTATAGCCCAGGGAAATATCATCTCAGACGCGTAAAATAAATTGCCTCAAAAGTGCTAGATCTTCGCTCAAATCACTCCCCATGCATGCGCGGACCCAGATTCACACACTAAATGAACGAATAGGGACAAATGAATTTTCCAGAAAAATCGAAAAAACGGTAAGGCTATAGCCCAGGGAAATATCATCTCGGCCGCGTAAAATAAGTTCCCTCAAAAGTGCTATATCTTCCCTTAAATCACTCCCCGTGCACGCGAGGACCCACATTTACACAATAAATGAACGAATAGGCACAAATGAATTTTCAAGAAAAATCGAAAAAACGGTAAGGCCCAGGGAAATATCATCTCAGACGCGTAAAATAGGTTCCCTCAAAAGTGCTAGATCTTCGCTGAAATCACTCCCCGTACACGCGCGGACCCAGATTTACACAATAAATGAACGAATAGGGAGAAATGAATTTTCTAGAAAAATTGAAAAAACGGTAAGACTATAGCCCAGGGAAATATCATCTCAGACGCGTAAAATAAGTTCCCACAAAAGTACTAGATCTTCGCTTAAATCACTCCCCGTGCATGCGCGGACCCAGATTTACACAATAAATGAATGAATAGGCACAAATGAATTTTCTAGAAAAATCGAAAAAACGGTAAGGCTGCCCAGGGAAATATAATCACAGACGAGTAAAATAAGTTGCCTTAGAAGTGCTAGCTCTTCGCTTAAATCACTCCCCGTGCATACGCGGGCCCACATTTACACAATAAATGAACGAATAGGCACAAATGAATTTTGTAGAAAAATCGAAAAAACGGTAAGGCTATAGCCCAGGGAAATATCATCTCGGCCGCGTAAAATAAGTTCCCTCAAAAGTGCTAGATCTTCGCTTAAATCACTCCCCGTGCACGCGCGGACCCAGATTTACACAATAAATGAACGAATAGGCAGAAATGAATTTTCTAGAAAAACCGAAAAAACGGTAAGGCTATAGCCCAGGGAAATATCATCTCAGACGCGTAAAATAAGTTGCCTCAAAAGTGCTAGTTCTTCGCTTAAACAACTCCCCATGCATGCGCGGACCCAGATTCACACAATAAATGAACGAATAGGCAGAAATGAATTTTCTAGAAAAATCGAAAAAACGGTAAGGCTATAGCCCAGGGAAATATCATCTCAGACGCGTAAAATAAGTTCCCTCAAAAGTGCTAGATCTTCGCTTCAATCACTCCCCGTGCACGCGCGGACCCAGATTTACACAATAAATGAACGAATAGGCAGAAATGAATTTTCTAGAAAAATCGAAAAAACGGTAAGGCTATAGCCCAGGGAAATATCGTCTCGGCCGCATAAAATAAGTTCCCTCAAAAGTGCTAGATCTTCGCTTAAACAACTCCCCATGCATGCGCGGACCCAGATTTACACAATAAATGAACGAATAGGCACACAGGAATTTTCTAGAAAAATCGTTAAAACGGTAAGGCTATAGCCCAGGGAAATATCATCTCGGCCGCGTAAAATAAGTTCCCTCAAAAGTGCTATATCTTCCTTTAAATCACTCCCCGTGCACGCGAGGACCCAGATTCGCACAATAAATGAACGAATAGGCACAAATGAATTTTCAAGAAAAATCGAAAAAACGGTAAGGCTTATAGCCCAGGGAAATATCATCTCAGACGCGTAAAATAAGTTCCCTCAAAAGTGCTACATCTTCGCTTAAATCACTCCCCATGCATGCGCGGACCCAGATTTACACAATAAATGAACGAATAGGCACAAATGAATTTTCTAGAAAAATCGAAAAAACGGTAAGGCTATAGCCCAGGGAAATATCATCTCAGACGCGTAAAATAAGTTCCCTCAAAAGTGCTAGATCTTCGCTTAAATCACTCCCCGTGCATGCGCGGACCCAGATTTACACAATAAATGAACGAATAGGCAGAAATGAATTTTCTAGAAAAATCGAAAAAACGGTAAGGCTATAGCCCACGGAAATATCATCTGAGACGCGTAAAATAAGTTCCCTCAAAAGTGCTAGATCTTCGCTTAAACAACTCCACATGCATTCGCGGACCCAGATTCACACAATAAATGAACGAATAGGCACAAATGAATTTTCTAGAAAAATCGAAAAAATGGTAAGGCTATAAGCCCAGGGAAATATCATCTCGGCCGCGTAAAATAAGTTCCCTCAAATGTGCTATATCTTCCCTTAAATCACTCCCCGTGCACGCGAGCACCCACATTTACACAATAAATGAACGAATAGGCACAAATGAATTTTCTAGAAAAATCGAAAAAACGGTAAGGCTATAGCCCAGGGAAATATCATCTCAGACGCGTAAAACAAATTGCCTCAAAAGTGCTAGATCTTCGCTTAAATCACTCCCCGTGCACGCGAGGACCCACATTTACATAATAAATGAACGAATAGGCACAAATGAATTTTCTAGAAAAATCGCGAAAACGGTAAGGCTATAGCCCAGGGAAATATCATCTCAGACGCGTAAAATAAATTGCCTCAAAAGTGCTAGATCTTCGCTCAAATCACTCCCCATGCATGCGCGGACCCAGATTCACACACTAAATGAACGAATAGGGACAAATGAATTTTCCAGAAAAATCGAAAAAACGGTAAGGCTATAGCCCAGGGAAATATCATCTCGGCCGCGTAAAATAAGTTCCCTCAAAAGTGCTATATCTTCCCTTAAATCACTCCCCGTGCACGCGAGGACCCACATTTACACAATAAATGAACGAATAGGCACAAATGAATTTTCAAGAAAAATCGAAAAAACGGTAAGGCCCAGGGAAATATCATCTCAGACGCGTAAAATAGGTTCCCTCAAAAGTGCTAGATCTTCGCTGAAATCACTCCCCGTACACGCGCGGACCCAGATTTACACAATAAATGAACGAATAGGGAGAAATGAATTTTCTAGAAAAATTGAAAAAACGGTAAGACTATAGCCCAGGGAAATATCATCTCAGACGCGTAAAATAAGTTCCCACAAAAGTACTAGATCTTCGCTTAAATCACTCCCCGTGCATGCGCGGACCCAGATTTACACAATAAATGAATGAATAGGCACAAATGAATTTTCTAGAAAAATCGAAAAAACGGTAAGGCTGCCCAGGGAAATATAATCACAGACGAGTAAAATAAGTTGCCTTAGAAGTGCTAGCTCTTCGCTTAAATCAATCCCCGTGCATACGCGGGCCCACATTTACACAATAAATGAACGAATAGGCACAAATGAATTTTGTAGAAAAATCGAAAAAACGGTAAGGCTATAGCCCAGGGAAATATCATCTCAGACGCGTAAAACAAGTTCCCTCAAAAGTGCTAGATCTTCGCTTAAACAACTCCCCATGCATGCGCGGACCCAGATTCACACAATAAATGAACGAATAGGCACAAATGAATTTTCTAGAAAAATCGAAAAAACGGTAAGGCTATAGCCCAGGGAAATATAATCTCAGACGCGTAAAATAAGTTGCCTCAAAAGTGCTACATCTTCGCTTAAATCACTCCCCATGCATGCGCGGACCCAGATTTACACAATAAATGAACGAATAGGCACAAATGAATTTTCTAGAAAAATCGAAAAAACGGTAAGGCTATAGCCCAGGGAAATATCATCTCAGACGCGTAAAATAGGTTCCCTCAAAAGTGCTAGATCTTCGCTTAAATGACTCCCCGTGCACGCGCGGACCGAGATTTACACAATAAATGAACGAATAGGCACAAATGAATTTTCTAGAAAAATCGAAAAAACGGTAAGGCTATAGCCCAGGGAAATATCATCTCAGACGCGTAAAATAGGTTCCCTCAAAAGTGCTAGATCTTCGCTTAAACAACTCCCCATGCATGCGCGGACCGAGATTCACACAATAAATGAACGAATAGGCACAAATGAATTTTCTAGAAAAATCGAAAAAATGGTAAGGCTATAGCCCAGGGAAATATCATCTCAGACGCGTAAAATAGGTTCCCTCAAAAGTGCTAGATCTTTGCTTAAATGACTCCCCGTGCACGCGCGGACCCAGATTTACACAATAAATGAACGAATAGGCAGAAATGAATTTTCTAGAAAAATCGAAAAAACGGTAAGGCTATAGCCCAGGGAAATATCATCTCAGACGCGTAAAATAAGTTCCCTCAAAAGTGCTAGATCTTCGCTTAAACAACTCCCCATGCATGCGCGGACTCAGATTCACACAATAAATGAACGAATAGGCACAAATGAATTTTCTAGAAAAATCGAAGAAACGGTAAGGCTATAGCCCAGGTAAATATCATCTCAGACGCGTAAAATAAGTTCCCTCAAAAGTGCTAGATCTTCGCTTAAACAACTCCCCATGCATGCGCGGACCCAGATTCACACAATAAATGAACGAATAGGCACAAATGAATTTTCTAGAAAAATCGAAAAAACGGTAAGGCTATTATACCCCAGGGAAATATCATCTCATACGCGTAAAATAAGTTCCCTCAGAAGTGCCAGATCTTCGCTTAAATCAGTCCCCGTGCACGCGCGGACCCAGATTTGCACAATAAATGAACGAATAGGCAGAAATGAATTTTCTAGAAAAATCGAAAAAACGGTAAGGCTATAGCCCAGGGAAATATCATCTCAGACGCGTAAAATAAGTTCCCTCAAAAGTGCTAGATCTTCGCTTAAACAACTCCCCATGCATGCGCGGACCGAGATTCACACAATAAATGAACGAATAGGCACAAATGAATTTTCTAGAAAAATCGAAAAAACGGTAAGGCTATAGCCCAGGGAAATATCATCTCAAACGCTTAAAATAAGTTGCCTCAAAAGTGCTAGATCTTCGCTTAAATCACTCCCCATGCATGCGCGGACCCAGATTTACACAATAAATGAACGAATAGGCACAAATGAATTTTCTAGAAAAATCGAAAAAACGGTAAGGCTATAGCCCAGGGTAGTATCATCTCGGCCGCGTAAAATAAGTTGCCTCAAAAGTGCTAGATCTTCGCTTAAATGACTCCCCGTGCATGCGCGGGCCTACATTTACACAATAAATGAACGAATAGTCACAAATGAATTTTCTAGAAAAATCGAAAAAACGGTAAGGCTATAGCCCAGGGAAATATCATCTCAGACGCGTAAAATAGGTTCCCTCAAAAGTGCTAGATCTTCGCTTAAATGACTCCCCGTGCACGCGCGGACCGAGATTTACACAATAAATGAACGAATAGGCACAAATGAATTTTCTAGAAAAATCGAAAAAACGGTAAGGCTATAGCCCAGGGAAATATCATCTCAGACGCGTAAAATAGGTTCCCTCAAAAGTGCTAGATCTTCGCTTAAACAACTCCCCATGCATGCGCGGACCGAGATTCACACAATAAATGAACGAATAGGCACAAATGAATTTTCTAGAAAAATCGAAAAAATGGTAAGGCTATAGCCCAGGGAAATATCATCTCAGACGCGTGAAATAGGTTCCCTCAAAAGTGCTAGATCTTTGCTTAAATGACTCCCCGTGCACGCGCGGACCCAGATTTACACAATAAATGAACGAATAGGCAGAAATGAATTTTCTAGAAAAATCGAAAAAACGGTAAGGCTATAGCCCAGGGAAATATCATCTCAGACGCGTAAAATAAGTTCCCTCAAAAGTGCTAGATCTTCGCTTAAACAACTCCCCATGCATGCGCGGACTCAGATTCACACAATAAATGAACGAATAGGCACAAATGAATTTTCTAGAAAAATCGAAGAAACGGTAAGGCTATAGCCCAGGTAAATATCATCTCAGACGCGTAAAATAAGTTCCCTCAAAAGTGCTAGATCTTCGCTTAAACAACTCCCCATGCATGCGCGGACCCAGATTCACACAATAAATGAACGAATAGGCACAAATGAATTTTCTAGAAAAATCGAAAAAACGGTAAGGCTATTATACCCCAGGGAAATATCATCTCATACGCGTAAAATAAGTTCCCTCAGAAGTGCCAGATCTTCGCTTAAATCAGTCCCCGTGCACGCGCGGACCCAGATTTGCACAATAAATGAACGAATAGGCAGAAATGAATTTTCTAGAAAAATCGAAAAAACGGTAAGGCTATAGCCCAGGGAAATATCATCTCAGACGCGTAAAATAAGTTCCCTCAAAAGTGCTAGATCTTCGCTTAAACAACTCCCCATGCATGCGCGGACCGAGATTCACACAATAAATGAACGAATAGGCACAAATGAATTTTCTAGAAAAATCGAAAAAACGGTAAGGCTATAGCCCAGGGAAATATCATCTCAGACGCTTAAAATAAGTTGCCTCAAAAGTGCTAGATCTTCGCTTAAATCACTCCCCATGCATGCGCGGACCCAGATTTACACAATAAATGAACGAATAGGCACAAATGAATTTTCTAGAAAAATCGAAAAAACGGTAAGGCTATAGCCCAGGGTAGTATCATCTCGGCCGCGTAAAATAAGTTGCCTCAAAAGTGCTAGATCTTCGCTTAAATGACTCCCCGTGCATGCGCGGGCCTACATTTACACAATAAATGAACGAATAGTCACAAATGAATTTTCTAGAAAAATCGAAAAAACGGTAAGGCTATAGTCCAGGGAAATATCATCTCGGCCGATTAAAATAGGTTGCCTCAAAAGTGCTAGATCTTCGCTTAAATCACTCCCCGTGCATGCGCGGGCCCACATTTACACAATAAATGAACAAATAGGCACAAATGAATTTTCTAGAAAAATCGAAAAAACGGTAAGGGTATAGCCCAGAAAAATATCATCTCAGACGCGTAAAATAAATTGCCTCAAAAGTGCTAGATCTTCGCTTAAATCACTCCCCATGCATGCGCGGACCCAGATTTACACAATAAATAAACGAATAGGCACAAATGAATTTTCTAGAAAAATCGAAAAAACGGTAAGGCTATAGCCCAGGGAAATATCCTTTCGGCCACAAAAAATAGGTTGCCTCAAAAGTGCTAGAACTTCGCTTAAATCACTCCCCATGCATGCGCGGACCCAGATTTACACAATAAATGAACGAATAGGCACAAATGAATTTTCTAGAAAAATCGAAAAAATGGTAAGGCTATAAGCCCTGGGAAATATCATCTCGGCCGCGTAAAATAGGTTTCCTCAAAAGTGCTATATCTTCCCTTAAATCACTCCCCGTGCACGCGAGCACCCACATTTACACAATAAATGAACGAATAGGCACAAATGAATTTTCTAGAAAAATCGAAAAAATGGTAAGGCTATAGCCCAGGGAAATATCATCTCAGACGCGTAAAATAAGTTCCCTCAAAAGTGCTAGATCTTCGCTTAAACAACTCCCCATGCATGCGCGGACCCAGATTCACACAATAAATGAACGAATATGCACAAATGAATTTTTTAGAAAATCGAAAAGACGGTAAGACTGCCCAGGGAAATATAATCACAGACGCGTAAAATAAGTTGCCTTAGAAGTGCTAGCTCTTCGCTTAAATCACTCCCCGTGCATGCGCGGGCCCACATTTACACAATAAATGAACGAATAGGCACAAATGAATTTTCTAGAAAAATCGAAAAAACGGTAAGGCTATAGCCCAGGGAAATATCATCTCGGCCGCGTAAAATAAGTTGCCTCAATAGTGCTAGATCTTCGCTTAAATCACTCCCCGTGCATGCTTGGACCCAGATTTACACAATAAATGAACGAATAGGCACAAATGAATTCTCTAGAAAAATCGAAAAAACGGTAAGGCTATAACCCAGGGAAATATCGTCTCGGCCGCATAAAATAAGTTGCCTCAAAAGTGCTAGATCTTCGCTTAAATCACTCCCCGTGCATGCGCGGGCCCACATTTACACAATAAATGAACGAATAGGCAAAAATGAATTTTCTAGAAAAATCGAAAAAACGGTAAGGCTATAGCCCAGGGAAATATCATCTCAGACGCGTAAAAAAAATTGCCTCAAAAGTGCTAGATCTTCGCTTAAATCACTCCCCGTGCATGCGCGGGCCCACATTTACACAATAAATGAACAAATAGGCACAAATGAATTTTCTAGAAAAATCGAAAAAACGGCAAGGCTATAGCCCAGGAAAGTATCATCTCAGACGCGTAAAATAAATTGCCTCAAAAGTGCTAGATCTTCGCTTAAATCACTCCCCATGCATGCGCGGACCCAGATTTACACAATAAATGAACGAATAGGCACAAATGAATTTTCTAGAAAAATCGAAAAAACGGTAAGGCTATATATAGCCCAGGGAAATATCGTCTCGGCCGCATAAAATAGGTTGCCTCAAAAGTGCTAGATCTTCGCTTAAATCACTCCCCATGCATGCGCGGACACAGATTTACACAATAAATGAACGAATACGCACAAATGAATTTTCTAGAAAAATCGAAAAAATGGTAAGGCTATAAGCCCTGGGAAATATCATCTCGGCCGCGTAAAATAAGTTTCCTCAAAAGTGCTATATCTTCCCTTAAATCACTCCCCGTGCACGCGAGCACCCACATTTACACAATAAATGAACGAATAGGCAAAATGAATTTTCAAGAAAAATCGAAAAAACCGTAAGGCTATAGCCCAGGGAAATATCTCAGACGCGTAAATTAAGTTCCCTCAAAAGTGCTAGATCTTCGCTTAAATCACTCCCCGTACACGCGCGGACCCAGATTTACACAATAAATGAACGAATAGGCAGGAATGAATTTTCTAGAAAAATTGAAAAAACGGTAAGGCTATAGCCCAGGGAAATATCATCTCAGACGCGTAAAAGAAGTTCCCTCAAAAGTGCTAGACCTTCGCTTAAACAACTCCCCATGCATGCTTGGACCCAGATTTACACAATAAATGAACGAATAGGCACAAATGAATTTTCCAGAAAAATCGAAAAAACGGTAAGGCTTATAGCCAAGGGAAACATCATCTCAGACGCGTAAAATAGGTTCCCTCAAAAGTGCTATATCTTCCTTTAAATCACTCCTCGTGCACGCGAGGACCCAGATTTACACAATAAGTGAACGAATAGGCATAAATTAATTTTCTAGAAAAATCGAAAAAACGGTAAGGCTATAGCCCAGGGAAATATCGTCTCGGCCGCGTAAAATAAGTTGCCTCAAAAGTGCTAGATCTTCGCTTAAATCACTCCCCATGCATGCGCGGACCCAGATTTACACAATAGATGAACGAATAGGGACAAATGAATTTTCTAGAAAAATCGAAATAACGGTAAGGTATAGCCCAGGGAAATATCATCTGAGACGCGTAAAATAAATTGCCTCAAAAGTGCTAGATCTTCGCCTAAATCACTCCCCATGCATGCGCGGACCCAGATTTACACAATAAATGAACGAATAGGCACAAATGAATTTTCTAGAAAAATCGAAAAAAACGGTAAGGCTACAGCCCAGGGAAATATAATCTCGGCCGCGTAAAATAAGTTCCCTCAAAAGTGCTAGGTCTTAGCTTAAATCACTTCCCGTGCACGCGAGGACCCAGATTTACACAATAAATGAACGAATAGGCACAAATGAATTTTCAAGAAAAATCGAAAAAACGGTAAGGCTTATAGCCCAGGGAAATATCATCTCGGCCGCGTAAAATAAGTTGCCTCAAAAGTGCTAGATCTTCGCTTAAATCGCTCCCCATGCATGCGTGGGCCCAGATTTACACAATAAATGAACGAATAGGGACAAATGAATTTTCCAGAAAAATCGAAAAAACGGTAAGGCTATAGCCCAGGGGAACATCATCTCGGCCGCGTAAAATAAGTTGCCTCAAAAGTGCTAGGTCTTAGCTTAAATCACTTCCCAGGGAAATATCGTCTCGGCCGCATAAACTAAGTTGCCTCAAAAGTGCTAGATCTTCGCTTAAATCACTCCCCGTGCATGCGCGGGCCCACATTTACACAATAAATGAACGAATAGGCACAAATGAATTTTCTAGAAAAATCGAAAGAACGGTAAGGGTATAGCCCAGGGAAATATCATCTCAGACGCGTAAAATAAGTTCCCTCAAAAGTGCTAGATCTTCGCTTAAATCACTCCCCGTGCATGCGCGGACCCAGATTTACACAATAGGTGAACGAATAGGCACAAATGAATTTTCTAGAAAAATCGAAAAAACGGTAAGGCTATAGGCCAAGGAAATATCATCTCAGACCCGTAAAATGAGTTCCCTCAAAAGTGCTAGATCGCTTAAATCACACCCCGTGCACGCGAGGACCCACATTTACACAATAAATGAACGAATAGGCACAAATGAGTTTTCTAGAAAAATCGCAAAAACGGTAAGGCTATAGCCCAGGGAAATATCCTCTCAGACGCGTAAAATAAATTGCTTCAAAAGTGCTAGATCTTCGCTTAAATCGCTCCCCATGCATGCGCGG
The DNA here is from genome assembly GCF_050947875.1 of Dermacentor variabilis. Classification (NCBI taxonomy): domain Eukaryota; kingdom Metazoa; phylum Arthropoda; class Arachnida; order Ixodida; family Ixodidae; genus Dermacentor; species Dermacentor variabilis. The sequence continues at coordinate 134,368,163 of NC_134572.1, read as the reverse complement.
GCCCAGATTTACACAATAAATGAACGAATAGGGACAAATGAATTTTCCAGAAAAATCGAAAAAACGGTAAGGCTATATATAGCCCAGGGGAACATCATCTCGGCCGCGTAAAATAAGTTGCCTCAAAAGTTCTAGATCTTCGCTTAAATCACTCCCCATGCATGCGCGCACCCAGATTTACACAATAAATGAATGAATAGGCACACATGAATTTTCTAGAAAAATCGAAAAAACGGTAAGGCTATAGCCCAGGGAAATATCATCTCGGCCGCGTAACATAAGTTCCCTCAAAAGTGCTATATCTTCCTTTAAATCACTCCCCGTGCACGCGAGGACCCAGATTTACACAATAAATGAACGAATAGGCACAAATGAATTTTCAAGAAAAATCGAAGAAACGGTAAGGCTCATCTCAGACGCGTAAAATAAGTTCCCTCAAAAGTGCTAGACATTCGCTTAAATCACTCCCCGTGCATGCGCGGACCCAGATTTACACAATAAGTGAACGAATAGGCACAAATGAATTTTCTAGAAAAATCGAAAAAACGGTAAGGCTATAGCCCAGGGAAATATCATCTCAGGCCCGTAAAATGAGTACCCTCAAAAGTGCTAGATCTCCGCTTAAATCACTCCCCGTGCACGCGAGGACCCACATTTACACAATAAATGAACAAATAGGCACAAATGAATTTTCTAGAAAAATCGAAAAAACGGTAAGGCTACACGCCAGGGAAATATAATCTCGGCCGCGTAAAATAAATTGCCTCAAAAGTGCTAGATCTTCGCTTAAATCACTCCCCATGCATGCGCGGACCCAGATTTACAAAATAAATGAACGAATAGGCACAAATGAATTTTCTAGAAAAATAAAAAAAACGGTAAGGCTATAATAATAATATTTGGGGTTTTACGTGCCAAAACCACTTTCTGATTATGAGGCACGCCGTAGTGGAGGACTCCGGAAATTTTGACCACCTGGGGTTCTTTAACGTGCACCTAAATCTAAGCACACGGGTGTTTTCGCATTTCGCCCCCATCGAAATGCGGCCGCCGTGGCCGGGATTCGATCCCGCGACCTCGTGCTCAGCAGCCCAACACCATAGCCACTGAGCAACCACGGCGGGTGACGGTAAGGCTATAGCCCAGGGAAATATACTCTCGGCCGCGTAAAATAGGTTGCCTCAAAAGTGCTAGATCTTCGCTTAAATCACTCCCCGTGCATGCGCGGGCCCACATTTACACAATAAATGAACAAATAGGCACAAATGAATTTTCTAAAAAAAATCGAAAAAACGGTAAGGCTATAGCCCAGGGAAATATCATCTGAGACGCGTAAAATAAATTGCCTCAAAAGTGCTAGATCTTCGCTTAAATCACTCCCCGTGCATGCGCGGACCCAGATTTACACAATAAGTGAACGAATAGGCACAAATGAATTTTCTAGAAAAATCGAAAAAACGGTAAGGCTATAGCCCAGGGAAATATCATCTCAGACGCGTAAAATAAATTGCCTCAAAAGTGCTAGATCTTCGCTTAAATCACTCCCTATGCATGCGCGGGCCCAGATTTACACAATAAATGAACGAATAGGGACAAATGAATTTTCCAGAAAAATCGAAAAAACGGTAAGGCTATAGCCCAGGGGAACATCATCTCGGCCGCGTAAAATAAGTTGCCTCAAAAGTGCTAGATCTTCGCTTAAATCACTCCCCGTGCATGCGCGGGCCCACATTTACACAATAAATGAACAAATAGGCACAAATGAATTTTCTAAAAAAATTGAAAAAACGGTAAGGCTACACGCCAGGGAAATATAATCTCGGCCGCGTAAAATAAATTGCCTCAAAAGTGCTAGATCTTCGCTTAAATCACTCCCCATGCATGCGCGGGCCCACATTTACACAATAAATGAACGAATAGGCACAAACGAATTTTCTAGAAAAATCGAAAGAACGGTAAGGCTATAGCCCAGAGAAATATCATGTCGGCAGCGTAAAATAAGTTGCCTCAAAAGTGGTAGATCTTCGCTTAGATCACTCCCCGTGCATGCGCGGACCCAGATTTACACAATGAATGAACGAATAGGCACAAATGAATTTTCTAGAAAAATCGAAAAAACGGTAAGGCTATAGCCCAGGGAAATATCATCTCAGGCCCGTAAAATGAGTACCCTCAAAAGTGCTAGATCTCCGCTTAAATCACTCCCCGTGCACGCGAGGACCCACATTTACACAATAAATGAACAAATAGGCACAAATGAATTTTCTAGAAAAATCGAAAAAACGGTAAGGCTACACGCCAGGGAAATATAATCTCGGCCGCGTAAAATAAATTGCCTCAAAAGTGCTAGATCTTCGCTTAAATCACTCCCCATGCATGCGCGGACCCAGATTTACATAATAAATGAACGAATAGGCACAAATGAATTTTCTAGAAAAATAAAAAAAACGGTAAGGCTATAGCCCAAGGAAATATCATCTCAGACCCGTAAAATAAGTTGCCTCAAAAGTGGTAGATCTTCGCTTAAATCACTCCCCATGCATGCGCGGGCCCAGATTTACACAATAAATGAACGAATAGGGACAAATGAATTTTCCAGAAAAATCGAAAAAACGGTAAGGCTATAGCCCAGGGGAACACCATCTCGGCCGCGTAAAATAAGTTGCCTCAAAAGTGCTAGATCTTCGCTTAAATCACTCCCCATGCATGCGCGCACCCAGATTTACACAATCAATGAACGAATAGGCACACATGAATTTTCTAGAAAAATCGAAAAAACGGTAAGGCTATAGCCCAGGGAAATATCATCTCGGCCGCGTAAAATAAGTTCCCTCAAAAGTGCTATATCTTCCTTTAAATCACTCCCCGTGCACGCGAGGACCCAGATTTACACAATAAATGAACGAATAGGCACAAATGAATTTTCAAGAAAAATCGAAAAAACGGTAAGGCCCATCTCAGACGCGTAAAATAAGTTCCCTCAAAAGTGCTAGACATTCGCTTAAATCACTCCCCGTGTATGCGCGGACCCAGATTTACACAATAAGTGAACGAATAGGCACAAATGAATTTTCTAGAAAAATCGAAAAAACGGTAAGCCTATAGCCCAGGGAAATATCGTCTCGGCCGCATAAACTAAGTTGCCTCAAAAGTGCTAGATCTTCGCTTAGATCACTCCCCGTGCATGCGCGGACCCAGATTTACACAATAAATGAACGAATAGGCACAAATGAATTTTCTAGAAAAATCGAAAAAACGGTAAGGCTATAGCCCAGGGAAATATCATCTCAGGCCCGTAAAATGAGTTCCCTCAAAAGTGCTAGATCTTCGCTTAAATCACTCCCCGTGCACGCGAGGACCCACATTTACACAATAAATGAACGAATAGGCACAAATGAATTTTCTAGAAAAATCGAAAAAACGGTAAGGCTATAGCCCAGGGAAATATCATCTCAGACGCGTAAAATAAATTGCCTCAAAAGTGCTAGATCTTCGCTTAAATCACTCCCGAAGCATGCGCGGACCCAGATTTACACAATAAATGAACGAATAGGGACAAATGAATTTTCTAGAAAAATCGAAAAAACGGTAAGGCTATAGCCCAGGGAAATATCATCTCGGCCGCGTAAAATAAGTTGCCTCAAAAGTGCTAGATCTTCGCTTAAATCACTCCCCGTGCATGTGCGGGCCCACATTTACACAATAAAGGAACAAATAGGCACAAATGAATTTTCTAAAAAAATCGAAAAAACGGTAAGCCTATAGCCCAGGGAAATATCGTCTCGGCCGCATAAACTAAGTTGCCTCAAAAGTGCTAGAACTTCGCTTAAATCACTCCCAGTGCATGCGCGGGCCCACATTTACACAATAAATGAACGAATAGGCACAAATGAATTTTCTAGAAAAATCGAAATAACGGTAAGGCTATAGCAAAGGGAAATATTGTCTCGGCCGCATAAATTAAGTTGCCTCAAAAGTGCTAGATCTTCGCTTAAATCACTCCCCGTGCATGCGCGGGCCCACATTTACACAATAAATGAACGAATAGGCACAAATGAATTTTTAGGAAAAATCGAAAAAACGGTAAGGCTATAGCCCAGGGAAATATCATTTCAGACGCGTAAAATAAATTGCCTAAAAAGTGCTAGATCTTCGCTTAAATCACTCCCCATGCACGCGCGGACCCAGATTTACACAATAAATGAACGAATAGGCACAAATGAATTTTCTAGAAAAATAAAAAAACGGTAAGGCTATAGCCCAGGGAAATATCATCTCGGCCGCGTAAAATAAGTTGCCTCAAAAGTGCTAGATCTTCGCTTAAATCACTCCCCGTGCATGCGCGGGCCCACATTTACACAATAAATGAACAAATAGGCACAAATGAATTTTCTAGAAAAATCGAAAAAACGGTAAGGCTATAGCCCAGGGAAATATCATCTCAGACGCGTAAAATAAATTGCCTCAGAAGTGCTAGATCTTCGCTTAAATCACTCCCGAGGCATGCGCGGACCCAGATTTACACAATAAATGAACGAATAGGGACAAATGAATTTTCAAGAAAAATCGAAAAAACGGTAAGGCTATAGCCCAGGGAAATATCATCTCGGCCGCGTAAAATAAGTTGCCTCAAAAGTGCTAGATCTTCGCTTAAATCACTCCCCGTGCATGCGCGGGCCCACATTTACACAATAAATGAACAAATAGGCACAAATGAATTTTCTAAAAAAATCGAAAAAACGGTAAGGCTATAGCCCAGGGAAATATCATCTCGGCCGCGTAAAATAAGTTGCCTCAAAAGTGCTAGATCTTCGCTTAGATCAGTCCCCGTGCATGCGCGGACCCAGATTTACACAATAAATGAACGAATAGGCACAAATGAATTTTCTAAAAAAATCGAAAAAACGGTAAGGCTATATATAGCCCAGGTAAATATCATCTCAGGCCTGTAAAATGAGTTCCCTCAAAAGTGCTAGATCTTCGCTTAAATCACTCCCCGTGCACGCGAGGACCCACATTTAACAATAAATGAACGAATAGGCACAAATGAATTTTCTAGAAAAATCGAAAAAACGGTAAGGCTATAGCCCAGGGAAATATCATCTCAGACGCGTTAAATAAATTGCCTCAAAAGTGCTAGATCTTCGCTTAAATCACTCCCGAGGCATGCGCGTACCCAGATTTACACAATAAATGAACGAATAGGGACAAATGAATTTTCTAGAAAAATCGAAAAAACGGTAAGGCTATAACCCAGGGAAACATCATCTCGGCCGCATAAACTAAGTTGCCTCAAAAGTGCTAGATCTTCGCTTAAATCACTCCCCGTGCATGCGCGGGCCCACATTTACACAATAAATGAACAAATAGGCACAAATGAATTTTCTAAAAAAATCGAAAAAACGGTAAGGCTATAGCCCAGGAAAATATCATCTCAGACGCGTAAAATAAATTGCCTCAAAAGTGCTACATCTTCGCTTAAATCACTCCCCATGCATGCGCCGACCCAGATTTACACAATAAATATACGAATAGGCACAAATGAATTTTCTAGAAAAATCGAAAAAACGGTAAGGCTATAGCCCAGGGAAATATCGTCTCGGCCGCATAAACTAAGTTGCCTCAAAAGTGCTAGATCTTCGCTTAAATCACTCCCCGTGCATGCGCGGGCCCACATTTACACAATAAATGAACGAATAGGCACAAACGAATTTTCTAGAAAAATCGAAAGAACGGTAACGCTATAGCCCAGGGAAATATCATCTCGGCCGCGTAAAATAAGTTGCCTCAAAAGTGCTAGATCTTCGCTTAAATCACTCCCGAGGCATGCGCGGACCCAGATTTACACAATAAATGAACGAATAGGGACAAATGAATTTTCTAGAAAAATCGAAAAACGGTAAGGCTATAACCCAGGGAAACATCATCTCGGCCGCATAAACTAAGTTGCCTCAAAAGTGCTAGATCTTCGCTTAAATCACTCCCCGTGCATGCGCGGGCCCACATTTACACGATAAATGAACAAATAGGCAGAAATGAATTTTCTAAAAAAATCGAAAAAACGGTAAGGCTGTAGCCCAGGGAAATATCATCTCAGACGCGTAAAATAAATTGCCTCAAAAGTGCTAGATCTTCGCTTAAATCACTCCCCATGCATGCGCGGGCCCACATTTACACAATAAATGAACGAATAGGCACAAATGAATTTTCTAGAAAAATCGAAAGAACGGTAAGGCTATAGCCCAGGGAAATATCATCTCAGACGCGTAAAATAAGTTCCCTCAAAAGTGCTAGATCTTCGCTTAAATCACTCCCCGTGCATGCGCGGACCCAGATTTACACAATAAGTGAACGAATAGGCACAAATGAATTTTCTAGAAAAATCGAAAAAACGGTAAGGCTATATATAGCCCAAGGAAATATCATCTCAGACCCGTAAAATGAGTTCCCTCAAGAGTGCTAGATCTTCGCTTAAATCACTCCCCGTGCACGCGAGGACCCACATTTACAAAATAAATGAACGAATAGGCAAAAATGAATTTTCTAGAAAAATCGCAAAAACGGTAAGGCTATAGCCCAGGGAAATATCATCTCAGACGCGTAAAATAAATTGCCTCAAAAGTGCTAGATCTTCGCTTAAATCACTCCCCATGCATGCGCGGGCCCAGATTTACACAATAAATGAACGAATAGGGACAAATGAATTTTCCAGAAAAATCGAAAAAACGGTAAGGCTATGCCCAGGGAACATCATCTCGGCCGCGTAAAATAAGTTGCCTCAAAAGTGCTAGATCTTCGCTTAAATCACTCCCCATGCATGCGCGCACCCAGATTTACACAATAAATGAACGAATAGGCACACATGAATTTTCTAGAAAAATCGAAAAAACGGTAAGGCTATACTCCCCGTGCACGCGAGGACCCAGATTTACACAATAAATGAACGAATAGGCACAAATGAATTTTCAAGAAAAATCGAAAAAACGGTAAGGCTATAGCCCAGGGAACATCATCTCGGCCGCGTAAAATAAGTTCCCTCAAAAGTGCTAGACATTCGCTTAAATCACTCCCCGTGCATGCGCGGACCCAGATTTACACAATAAGTGAACGAATAGGCACAAATGAATTTTCTAGAAAAATCGAAAAAACGGTAAGGCTATAGCCCAGGGAAATATCATCTCAGGCCCGTAAAATGAGTTCCCTCAAAAGTGCTAGATCTTCGCTTAAATCACTCCCCGTCCACGCGAGGACCCACATTTACACAATAAATGAACGAATAGGCACAAATGAATTTTCTAGGAAAATCGAAAAAACGGTAAGGCTATAGCCCAGGGAAATATAATCTCAGACGCGTAAAATAAATTGCCTCAAAAGTGCTACATCTTCGCTTAAATCACTCCCGAGGCATGCGTGGACCCAGATTTACACAATAAATGAACGAATAGGGACAAATGAATTTTCTAGAAAAATCGAAAAAACGGTAAAGCTATATAGCCCAGGGAAATATCATCTGGGCCGCGTAAAATAAGTTGCCTCAAAAGTGCTAGATCTTCGCTTAAATCACTCCCCGTGCATGCGCGGGCCCACATTTACACAATAAATGAACAAATAGGCAAAAATGAATTTTCTAAAAAAATCGAAAAAACGGTAAGCCTATAGCCCAGGGAAATATCGTCTCGGCCGCATAAACTAAGTTGCCTCAAAAGTGCTAGATCTTCGCTTAGATCACTCCCCGTGCATGCGCGGACCCAGATTTACACAATAAATGAACGAATAGGCACAAATGAATTTTCTAGAAAAATCGAAAAAAACGGTAAGGCTATAGCCCAGGGAAATATCGTCTCGGCCGCGTAAAATAAGTTGCCTCAAAAGTGCTAGATCTTCGCTTAGATCACTCCCCGTGCATGCGCGGACCCAGATTTACACAATAAATGAACGAATAGGCACAAATGAATTTTCTAGAAAAATCGAAAAAAACGGTAAGGCTATAGCCCAGGGAAATATCATCTGGGCCGCGTAAAATAAGTTGCCTCAAAAGTGATAGATCTTCGCCTAAATCACTCCCCGTGCATGCGCGGGCCCACATTTACACAATAAATGAACGAATAGGCACAAACGAATTTTCTAGAAAAATCGAAAGAACGGTAAGGCTATAGCCCAGGGAAATATCATCTGGGCCGCGTAAAATAAGTTGCCTCAAAAGTGCTAGATCTTCGCTTAAATCACTCCCCGTGCATGCGCGGGCCCACATTTACACAATAAATGAACGAATAGGCACAAACGAATTTTCTAGAAAAATCGAAAAAACGGTAAGCCTATAGCCCAGGGAAATATCGTCTCGGCCGCATAAACTAAGTTGCCTCAAAAGTGCTAGATCTCCGCTTAGATCACTCCCCGTGCATGCGCGGACCCAGATTTACACAATAAATGAACGAATAGGCACAAATGAATTTTCTAGAAAAATCGAAAAAACGGTAAGGCTATAGCCCAGGGAAATATCATCTGGGCCGCGTAAAATAAGTTGCCTCAAAAGTGCTAGATCTTCGCTTAAATCACTCCCCGTGCATGCGCGGGCCCACATTTACACAATAAATGAACGAATAGGCACAAACGAATTTTCTAGAAAAATCGAAAGAATGGTAAGGCACAAACGAAAAGCCCAGGGAAATATCATCTCGGCCGCGTAAAATAAGTTGCCTCAAAAGTGCTAGATCTTCGCTTAGATCACTCCCCGTGCATGCGCGGACCCAGATTTACACAATAAATGAACGAATAGGCACAAATGAATTTTCTAGAAAAATCGAAAAAAAACGGTAAGACTACAGCCCAGGGAAATATAATCTCGGCCGCGTAAAATAAGTTCCCTCAAAAGTGCTAGGTCTTCGCTTAGATCACTCCCCGTGCACGCGAGGAACCAGATTTACACAATAAATGAACGAATAGGCACAAATGAATTTTGAAGAAAAATCGAAAAAACGGTAAGGCTTATAGCCAGGGAAATATCATCTCAGACGCGTAAAATAAGTTCCCTAAAAAGTGCTAGATCTTCGCTTAAATCACTCCCCGTGAATGCGCGGACCCAGATTTACACAATAAGTGAACGAATAGGCACAAATGAATTTTCTAGAAAAATCGAAATAACGGTAAGGCTATAGCCCAGGGAAATATTGTCTCGGCCGCATAAATTAAGTTGCCTCAAAAGTGCTAGATCTTCGCTTAAATCACTCCCCGTGCATGCGCGGGCCCACATTTACACAATAAATGAACGAATAGGCACAAATGAATTTTTAGGAAAAATCGAAAAAACGGTAAGGCTATAGCCCAGGGAAATATCATCTCAGACGCGTAAAATAAATTGCCTCAAAAGTGCTAGATCTTCGCTTAAATCACTCCCCATGCACGCGCGGACCCAGAATTACACAATAAATGAACGAATAGGCACAAATGAATTTTCTAGAAAAATAAAAAAACGGTAAGGCTATAGCCCAGGGAAATATCATCTCGGCCGCGTAAAATAAGTTGCCTCAAAAGTGTTAGATCTTCGCTTAAATCACTCCCCGTGCATGCGCGGGCCCACATCTACACAATAAATGAACAAATAGGCACAAATGAATTTTCTAGAAAAATCGAAAAAACGGTAAGGCTATAGCCCAGGGAAATATCATCTCAGACGCGTAAAATAAATTGCCTCAAAAGTGCTAGATCTTCGCTTAAATCACTCCCGAGGCATGCGCGGACCCAGATTTACACAATAAATGAACGAATAGGGACAAATGAATTTTCTAGAAAAATCGAAAAAACGGTAAGGCTATAGCCCAGGGAAATATCATCTCGGCCGCGTAAAATAAGTTGCCTCAAAAGTGCTAGATCTTCGCTTAGATCACTCCACGTGCATGCGCGGACCCAGATTTACACAATAAATGAACGAATAGGCACAAATGAATTTTCTAGAAAAATCGAAAAAAACGGTAAGGCTACAGCCCAGGGAAATATAATCTCGGCCGCGTAAAATAAGTTCCCTCAAAAGTGCTAGGTCTTCGCTTAAATCACTTCCCGTGCACGCGAGGAACCAGATTTACACAATAAATGAACGAATAGGCACAAATGAATTTTGAAGAAAAATCGAAAAAACGGTAAGGCTTATAGCCAGGGAAATATCATCTCAGACGCGTAAAATAAGTTCCCTAAAAAGTGCTAGATCTTTGCTTAAATCACTCCCCGTGAATGCGCGGACCCAGATTTACACAATAAGTGAACGAATAGGCACAAATGAATTTTCTAGAAAAATCGAAATAACGGTAAGGCTATAGCCCAGGGAAATATTGTCTCGGCCGCATAAATTAAGTTGCCTCAAAAGTGCTAGATCTTCGCTTAAATCACTCCCGAGGCATGCGCGGACCCAGATTTACAAAATAAATGAACGAATAGGGACAAATGAATTTTCTAGAAAAATCGAAAAACGAAAAACGCCCAGGGAAATATCATCTCGGCCGCGTAAAATAAGTTGCCTCAAAAGTGCTAGATCTTCGCTTAAATCACTCCCCGTGCATGCGCGGGCCCACATTTACACAATAAATGAACAAATAGGCACAAATGAATTTTCTAAAAAAATCGAAAAAACGGTAAGCCTATAGCCCAGGGAAATATCGTCTCGGCCGCATAAACTAAGTTGCCTCAAAAGTGCTACATCTTCGCTTAAATCACTCCCCGTGCATGCGCGGGCCCACATTTACACAATAAATGAACGGATAGGCACAAACGAATTTTCTAGAAAAATCGAAAAAACGGTAAGGCTATAGCCCAGGGAAATGTCATCTCAGGCCCGTAAAATGAGTTCCCTCAAAAGTGCTAGATCTTCGCTTAAATCACTCCCCGTGCACGCGAGGACCCACATTTACACAATAAATGAACGAATAGGCACAAATGAATTTTCTAGAAAAATCGAAAAAACGGTAAGGCTATAGCCCAGGGAAATATCATCTCAGACGCGTAAAATAAATTGCCTCAGAAGTGCTAGATCTTCGCTTAAATCACTCCCGAGGCATGCGCGGACCCAGATTTACACAATAAATGAACGAATAGGGACAAATGAATTTTCTAGAAAAATCGAAAAAACGGTAAGGCTATAGCCCAGGGAAACATCATCTCGGCCGCGTAAAATAAGTTGCCTCAAAAGTGCTAGATCTTCGCTTAAATCACTCCCGAGGCATGCGCGGATCCAGATTTACAAAATAAATGAACGAATAGGCACAAATGAATTTTGAAGAAAAATCGAAAAAACGGTAAGGCTTATAGCCCAGGGAAATATCATCTTAGACGCGTAAAATAAGTTCCCTAAAAAGTGCTAGATCTTCGCTAAAATCACTCCCCGTGAATGCACGGACCCAGATTTACACAATAAGTGAACGAATAGGCACAAATGAATTTTCTAGAAAAATCCAAATAACGGTAAGGCTATAGCCCAGGGAAATATTGTCTCGGCCGCATAAATTAAGTTGCCTCAAAAGTGCTAGATCTTCGCTTAAATCACTCCCCGTGCATGCGCGGGCCCACATTTACACAATAAATGAACGAATAGGCACAAATGAATTTTCTAGAAAAATCGAAATAACGGTAAGGCTATAGCCCAGGGAAATATTGTCTCGGCCGCATAAATTAAGTTGCCTCAAAAGTGCTAGATCTTCGCTTAAATCACTCCCCGTGCATGCGCGGGCCCACATTTACACAATAAATGAACGAATAGGCACAAATGAATTTTTAGGAAAAATCGAAAAAACGGTAAGGCTATAGCCCAGGGAAATATCATCTCAGACGCGTAAAATAAATTGCCTCAAAAGTGCTAGATCTTCGCTTAAATCACTCCCCATGCACGCGCGGACCCAGAATTACACAATAAATGAACGAATAGGCACAAATGAATTTTCTAGAAAAATAAAAAAACGGTAAGGCTATAGCCCAGGGAAATATCATCTCGGCCGCGTAAAATAAGTTGCCTCAAAAGTGTTAGATCTTCGCTTAAATCACTCCCCGTGCATGCGCGGGCCCACATCTACACAATAAATGAACAAATAGGCACAAATGAATTTTCTAGAAAAATCGAAAAAACGGTAAGGCTATAGCCCAGGGAAATATCATCTCAGACGCGTAAAATAAATTGCCTCAAAAGTGCTAGATCTTCGCTTAAATCACTCCCGAGGCATGCGCGGACCCAGATTTACACAATAAATGAACGAATAGGGACAAATGAATTTTCTAGAAAAATCGAAAAAACGGTAAGGCTATAGCCCAGGGAAATATCATCTCGGCCGCGTAAAATAAGTTGCCTCAAAAGTGCTAGATCTTCGCTTAGATCACTCCACGTGCATGCGCGGACCCAGATTTACACAATAAATGAACGAATAGGCACAAATGAATTTTCTAGAAAAATCGAAAAAAACGGTAAGGCTACAGCCCAGGGAAATATAATCTCGGCCGCGTAAAATAAGTTCCCTCAAAAGTGCTAGGTCTTCGCTTAAATCACTTCCCGTGCACGCGAGGAACCAGATTTACACAATAAATGAACGAATAGGCACAAATGAATTTTGAAGAAAAATCGAAAAAACGGTAAGGCTTATAGCCAGGGAAATATCATCTCAGACGCGTAAAATAAGTTCCCTAAAAAGTGCTAGATCTTTGCTTAAATCACTCCCCGTGAATGCGCGGACCCAGATTTACACAATAAGTGAACGAATAGGCACAAATGAATTTTCTAGAAAAATCGAAATAACGGTAAGGCTATAGCCCAGGGAAATATTGTCTCGGCCGCATAAATTAAGTTGCCTCAAAAGTGCTAGATCTTCGCTTAAATCACTCCCGAGGCATGCGCGGACCCAGATTTACAAAATAAATGAACGAATAGGGACAAATGAATTTTCTAGAAAAATCGAAAAACGAAAAACGCCCAGGGAAATATCATCTCGGCCGCGTAAAATAAGTTGCCTCAAAAGTGTTAGATCTTCGCTTAAATCACTCCCCGTGCATGCGCGGGCCCACATCTACACAATAAATGAACAAATAGGCACAAATGAATTTTCTAGAAAAATCGAAAAAACGGTAAGGCTATAGCCCAGGGAAATATCATCTCAGACGCGTAAAATAAATTGCCTCAAAAGTGCTAGATCTTCGCTTAAATCACTCCCGAGGCATGCGCGGACCCAGATTTACACAATAAATGAACGAATAGGGACAAATGAATTTTCTAGAAAAATCGAAAAAACGGTAAGGCTATAGCCCAGGGAAATATCATCTCGGCCGCGTAAAATAAGTTGCCTCAAAAGTGCTAGATCTTCGCTTAGATCACTCCACGTGCATGCGCGGACCCAGATTTACACAATAAATGAACGAATAGGCACAAATGAATTTTCTAGAAAAATCGAAAAAAACGGTAAGGCTACAGCCCAGGGAAATATAATCTCGGCCGCGTAAAATAAGTTCCCTCAAAAGTGCTAGGTCTTCGCTTAAATCACTTCCCGTGCACGCGAGGAACCAGATTTACACAATAAATGAACGAATAGGCACAAATGAATTTTGAAGAAAAATCGAAAAAACGGTAAGGCTTATAGCCAGGGAAATATCATCTCAGACGCGTAAAATAAGTTCCCTAAAAAGTGCTAGATCTTTGCTTAAATCACTCCCCGTGAATGCGCGGACCCAGATTTACACAATAAGTGAACGAATAGGCACAAATGAATTTTCTAGAAAAATCGAAATAACGGTAAGGCTATAGCCCAGGGAAATATTGTCTCGGCCGCATAAATTAAGTTGCCTCAAAAGTGCTAGATCTTCGCTTAAATCACTCCCGAGGCATGCGCGGACCCAGATTTACAAAATAAATGAACGAATAGGGACAAATGAATTTTCTAGAAAAATCGAAAAACGAAAAACGCCCAGGGAAATATCATCTCGGCCGCGTAAAATAAGTTGCCTCAAAAGTGCTAGATCTTCGCTTAAATCACTCCCCGTGCATGCGCGGGCCCACATTTACACAATAAATGAACAAATAGGCACAAATGAATTTTCTAAAAAAATCGAAAAAACGGTAAGCCTATAGCCCAGGGAAATATCGTCTCGGCCGCATAAACTAAGTTGCCTCAAAAGTGCTACATCTTCGCTTAAATCACTCCCCGTGCATGCGCGGGCCCACATTTACACAATAAATGAACGGATAGGCACAAACGAATTTTCTAGAAAAATCGAAAAAACGGTAAGGCTATAGCCCAGGGAAATGTCATCTCAGGCCCGTAAAATGAGTTCCCTCAAAAGTGCTAGATCTTCGCTTAAATCACTCCCCGTGCACGCGAGGACCCACATTTACACAATAAATGAACGAATAGGCACAAATGAATTTTCTAGAAAAATCGAAAAAACGGTAAGGCTATAGCCCAGGGAAATATCATCTCAGACGCGTAAAATAAATTGCCTCAGAAGTGCTAGATCTTCGCTTAAATCACTCCCGAGGCATGCGCGGACCCAGATTTACACAATAAATGAACGAATAGGGACAAATGAATTTTCTAGAAAAATCGAAAAAACGGTAAGGCTATAGCCCAGGGAAACATCATCTCGGCCGCGTAAAATAAGTTGCCTCAAAAGTGCTAGATCTTCGCTTAAATCACTCCCGAGGCATGCGCGGACCCAGATTTACAAAATAAATGAACGAATAGGCACAAATGAATTTTGAAGAAAAATCGAAAAAACGGTAAGGCTTATAGCCCAGGGAAATATCATCTTAGACGCGTAAAATAAGTTCCCTAAAAAGTGCTAGATCTTCGCTAAAATCACTCCCCGTGAATGCACGGACCCAGATTTACACAATAAGTGAACGAATAGGCACAAATGAATTTTCTAGAAAAATCCAAATAACGGTAAGGCTATAGCCCAGGGAAATATTGTCTCGGCCGCATAAATTAAGTTGCCTCAAAAGTGCTAGATCTTCGCTTAAATCACTCCCCGTGCATGCGCGGGCCCACATTTACACAATAAATGAACGAATAGGCACAAATGAATTTTTAGGAAAAATCGAAAAAACGGTAAGGCTATATAGCCCAGGAAAATATCATCTCAGACGCGTAAAATTAATTGCCTCAAAAGTGCTAGATCTTCGCTTAAATCACTCCCCATGCACGCGCGGACCCAGATTTACACAATAAATGAACGAATAGGCACAAATGAATTTTCTAGAAAAAATAAAATTAACGGTAAGGCTATAGCCCGGGGAAATATCATCTCGGCCGCGTAAAATAAGTTGTCTGAAAAGTGCTAGATCTTCGCTTAAATCACTCCCCGTGCATGCGCGGGCCCACATTTACACAATAAATGAACGAATAGGGACAAATGAATTTTCTAGAAAAATCGAAAAAACGGTAAGGCTATAGCCCAGAGAAATATCATCTCAGCCGCGTAAAATAAGTTGCCTGCCTCAAAAGTGCTAGATCTTCGCTTAAATCAGTCCCCGTGCACGCGAGTATCTACATTTACGCAATAAATGAACGAATAGGCACAAATGAATTTTCTCGAAAAATCGAAAAAACACTAAGGCCCAGGGAAATATCATCTCAGCCGCGTAAGATAAGTTCCCTCAAAAGTGCTAGATCTTCGCTTAAATCAGTCCCCGTGCACGCGAGGACCCACATTTACACAATAAATGAACGAATAGGCACAAATGAATTTTCTCGAAAAATCAAAAAACAGTAAGGCTATAGCCGAGGGAAATATCATCTCAGCCGCATAAAATAGGTTCCCTCAAAAGTGCTAGATCTTCGCTTAAATCACCCCCCCTGCATGCGAGGACCCACAATTACACAATAAATGAACGAATAGGCACAAATGAATTTTCTGGAAAAATTGAAAAAAAACACTAATATAGCCCAGAGAAATATCATCTCAGCCGCGTAAAATAAGTTGCCTCAAAAGTTCTAGATCTTCGCTTAAATCAGTCCCCGTGCACGCGAGTATCTACATTTACGCAATAAATGAACGATTAGGCACAAATGAATTTTCTCGAAAAATCGAAAAAACACTAAGGCCCAGGGAAATATCATCTCAGCCGCGTAAGATAAGTTCCCTCAAAAGTGCTAGATCTTCGCTTAAATCAGTCCCCGTGCACGCGAGTATCTACATTTACGCAATAAATGAACGAATAGGCACAAATGAATTTTCTCGAAAAATCGAAAAAACACTAAGGCCCAGGGAAATATCATCTCAGCCGCGTAAGATAAGTTCCCTCAAAAGTGCTAGATCTTCGCTTAAATCAGTCCCCGTGCACGCGAGTATCTACATTTACGCAATAAATGAACGAATAGGCACAAATGAATTTTCTCGAAAAATCGAAAAAACACTAAGGCCCAGGGAAATATCATATCAGCCGCGTAAGATAAGTTCCCTCAAAAGTGCTAGATCTTCGCTTAAATCAGTCCCCGTGCACGCGAGTATCTACATTTACGCAATAAATGAACGAATAGGCACAAATGAATTTTCTCGAAAAATCGAAAAAACACTAAGGCCCAGGGAAATATCATCTCAGCCGCGTAAGATAAGTTCCCTCAAAAGTGCTAGATCTTCGCTTAAATCAGTCCCCGTGCACGCGAGTATCTACATTTACGCAATAAATGAACGAATAGGCACAAATGAATTTTCTCGAAAAATCGAAAAAACACTAAGGCCCAGGGAAATATCATATCAGCCGCGTAAGATAAGTTCCCTCAAAAGTGCTAGATCTTCGCTTAAATCAGTCCCCGTGCACGCGAGTATCTACATTTACGCAATAAATGAACGAATAGGCACAAATGAATTTTCTCGAAAAATCGAAAAAACACTAAGGCCCAGGGAAATATCATCTCAGCCGCGTAAGATAAGTTCCCTCAAAAGTGCTAGATCTTCGCTTAAATCAGTCCCCGTGCACGCGAGTATCTACATTTACGCAATAAATGAACGATTAGGCACAAATGAATTTTCTGGAAAAATCGAAAAAAAAACACTAATATAGCCCAGAGAAATATCATCTCAGCCGCGTGAAATAAGTTGCCTCAAAAGTGCTAGATCTTCGCTTAAATCAGTCCCCGTGCACGCGAGTATCTACATTTACGCAATAAATGAACGATTAGGCACAAATGAATTTTCTGGAAAAATCGAAAAAAAACACTAATATAGCCCAGAGAAATATCATCTCAGCCGCGTGAAATAAGTTGCCTCAAAAGTGCTAGATCTTCGCTTAAATCACTCCCGCTGCACGCGAGTATCCACATTTACGCAATAAATGAACGAATAGGCACAAATGATTTTTCTCGAAAAATCGAAAAAACACTAAGGCCCAGGGAGATATCATCTCAGCCGCGTAAGATAAGTTCCCTCAAAAGTGCTAGATCTTCGCTTAAATCAGTCCCCGTGCACGCGAGTATCTACATTTACGCAATAAATGAACGATTAGGCACAAATGAATTTTCTGGAAAAATCGAAAAAAAAACACTAATATAGCCCAAAGAAATATCATCTCAGCCGCGTGAAATAAGTTGCCTCAAAAGTGCTAGATCTTCGCTTAAATCACTCCCGCTGTACGCGAGTATCCACATTTACGCAATAAATGAACGAATAGGCACAAATGAATTTTCTCGAAAAATCGAAAAAACACTAAGGCCCAGGGAAATATCATCTCAGCCGCGTAAGATAAGTTCCCTCAAAAGTGCTAGAGCTTCGCTTAAATCAGTCCCCGTGCACGCGAGTATCTACATTTATGCAATAAATGAACGATTAGGCACAAATGAATTTTCTGGAAAAATCGAAAAAAAACACTAATATAGCCCAGAGAAATATCATCTCAGCCGCGTGAAATAAGTTGCCTCAAAAGTGCTAGATGTTCGCTTAAATCACTCCCGGTGCACGCGAGTATCCACATTTACGCAATAAATGAACGAATAGGCACAAATGAATTTTCTCGAAAAATCGAAAAAACACTAAGGCCCAGGGAAATATCATCTCAGCCGCGTAAGATAAGTTCCCTCATAAGTGCTAGAGCTTCGCTTAAATCAGTCCCCGTGCACGCGAGTATCTACATTTACGCAATAAATGAACGATTAGGCACAAATGAATTTTCTGGAAAAATCGAAAAAAAACACTAATATAGCCCAGAGAAATATCATCTCAGCCGCGTGAAATAAGTTGCCTCAAAAGTGCTAGATCTTCGCTTAAATCACTCCCGCTGCACGCGAGTATCCACATTTACGCAATAAATGAACGAATAGGCACAAATGAATTTTCTCGAAAAATCGAAAAAACACTATGCCCAGGGAAATATCATCTCAGCCGCGTAAGATAAGTTCCCTCAAAAGTGCTAGATCTTCGCTTAAATCAGTCCCCGTGCACGCGAGTATCTACATTTACGCAATAAATGAACGATTAGGCACAAATGAATTTTCTGGAAAAATCGAAAAAAAACACTAATATAGCCCAGAGAAATATCATCTCAGCCGCGTGAAATAAGTTGCCTCAAAAGTGCTAGATCTTCGCTTAAATCACTCGCGCTGCACGCGAGTATCCACATTTACGCAATAAATGAACGAATAGGCACAAATGAATTTTCTCGAAAAATCGAAAATACACTAAGGCCCAGGGAAATATCATCTCAGCCGCGTAAGATAAGTTCCCTCAAAAGTGCTAGAGCTTCGCTTAAATGTGCTAAAAGGTGCTAGGTCTTCGCCCCGTGCTCGCGCGGCCCCACATTTACGCAATAAATGAACGAGCAGGCACAAATGAATTTTCTCGAAAAATCGAAAAAACAGTAAGGCTATATATCCCAGGGAAATATCTTCTCAGCCGCGTAAAATAATTTTTTTCTCTGAAAAGAATTTTTCTCTGAAGTGTTGAATCGATGCATAAGTCGCTCTTCTACAACGTCCGGACAATGACTGACACATTTATTCAACGGGTACACGAAGTTTGGAGCGCGTGAAATTATAGGATAAACGGTAAGCCATTGCCCATGAAATTTCTGGCCCAGTCAGGTATTAGCATTTTTTCTTTGAACGGTTGAATCCATGCATAACTCGCTTTTCTACAACGTCCTGGCGATGACTGCCAGGTTTATCGCCGGATACATGGAGTTTGGTGTCCGCGATAAAATCGTAAAAAACGACAACGCTATAGCCCATGAAATTGTTGGCCCAGTCAGTTATTACCAATTTTCTCTGAACGGTTGAATCGATGCACAAGTCGCTTTTCTACAACGTCCTGACTATGACTGACACATTTATTCAACGGGTACAGGCAGTTTGAAGCACGTGAAAAATTCGGAAAAATGGTAAGCCTATATCTCATGAAATTTCTGGCCCAGTCAGCAGGGGCGTAGCCAGGGATGGGGGGGGGGGGGGCTAATGGGGCCTCAGCGCCTCCCCCCCCGCCCGAAATTTTTTCGTGCTGCCCATGCGCCGCCGGCCAAAACAACCCCCGGCGCCGGAAATAATGCTCGATTTTGTTTAGAATGTCCTTTTCACGCTCGAAAAAACATTTTAGTACGAACATTGCAAAATCGGGCTGGATTTCACGGCAACGCCCATGCACCGGGTGTCACATAAAGCAAGGAGACCTATCCAAGCACAAAGATTCAAAGGCGTTTTAATGGCGAGCGGGCTCGTCATGGCATCTCGCTGAGGCCACGGAATCTGGAGCGCTTGGATTTCAGATCTGACACTTTATGGCTATAAAGTTATAAGAAACTTCTGAAGTGAAAGTTGCATTGGTATTTCCAAAGTCGTGCTTTAGATTTGCAATTCCGGAACTTTGTGGGCTTAATGTTGTTATAAACATTTGACGCCAAAGGTGCATTGACTTTTCTAAAGTCTTAGATCGAAACATACAACGAGACGAACCAAATCAACACACTATCAGACAAGTTTTCAAAAGACGCAGCGAGATACGATGAGACAAAACGTTGTAGTGGTTCATTTGTGCCGTCCATGTCGCATATGAAAATATCCACATTTTTTTTCACCTAAACCAAAGCATCCATGTCAAGACACTAAAGCCAGCCAGGGTAACTACGTTCTTATTTATTTTTTTCTACTTTGGCTTTTATTCGTGAGGACACATTGAGCCTCCTAATTTTTTAAATTCTCGCTACCTTACCCGCGGGCTGCCAGAGCCAGCCAGAGCGCATGCGTTTTTCTTGTGTTGCCCCGAAACCACCCCGCGGCGTACTTCGGTGCGCGTGTGGTTTTCTCTGGCCGAGTGAATTTTCGCTTGGCAGAGTTATGGACGCCTTCTGGTTAGCAGAGGAGAAAAATTAACAATGGTCGCTCACCGCCATCACTGTGAAGACTTGACGGATTACACCGCATTCGCTTTAGCGCAACCTCTCCGGAAAGCCTTGTCTCCCCGATGTAAAATACCGAGCACTATGCGTATGGTTCTCCGTGGACCAAGCGTCTCACGTTTTCTTCGATATTCATTCGGTAGCCACACTAGGTACGCAAAGTAGGCATTCAAATGTGGCCAACATATTTTCCTTGGGTTTCTTTAATTTCGGTGCCCCCGCCCCACAAGAAAAAAAATCATTGTTGCGGCGCAGCGAATCGTCGCATGGTGACAGTTTGTTACTTCTTTTGCGGAAAGTAATCGGCTACGGCACGCTTCGGTTGCCGGATGCTATTATTATATTATTGTGATAGCAATTATATGAGGACTCCAGGCGCATTCCTGCTGTCGCCGTCACCCTTATGTTTCGTATGAAACCTCAGGGCAATAACGTTGTGACCGCGCGCCGCATGCTGTATGTGCGAGTGAAGGAGGAGGGGGGGGGGGGGGGGTGTGGAATGGGTGAGCCCTCGATGGTGGCTCAGTCTTGCGTGCGCAAAGCACAAAAGCGGGGAGCAAGCGCGTCGCCTTCCGTCGCACGCGATACATCGGATGGAGTGGATGGAATGGGGGCGAGATCTATGATTCTGTGAATCTGTGATTGCTCTACATGTTTATTTGCCTTGATTGGCGCATTACATACAGTGACTTTGTTTTAGATGCGTAGATTTATTGGAGACTTATACGTATATTTAAATATCTTGTTGCGAGGTTTTGTGTATACGTGCAGTGAACTTTGTTTCCAGTGACTTTTCTGCCCCTTATCAAACATTTGTATATTCCATTGTATCTTCGCATTTCTAATGAACGAGGGCGAGTTAAAAGAAAGTGAGCCTACCCACCCCGCGCAATAATGGTTTGGTTCATTATCTGCGAGGCATGCGCGTAGCACACAGGCATCTTTCATTTACAAAAGTGACACGCAAATGTGAGAGCAAATGTTCTTTAATACTCTCATACAGTGGATTGAACATGGTGGCGTGACGCAATGGACACTTGAGAACTTGAGCAGCGGGGTGCCGTGAATGTTGTGACAGCTGAAGGTGTTTCCCAAAAAGAAATTATTCGCCGTATGGCTGCCGTGTACGTTGAACATTTCATTGACCATTGTGAAGCATTGGAACAAACGGTGGAAAAAGGACGTGAAAGTTGCAAAGACGATCCAAAACCGGGTCAAAGCCATCGTGCAATCACCCCCAACACAAGTGCAAAAGTTGATGAGCTGATGAGACAAGAACGGAGGATAAACATCGATGAACTGGCAGAGCGTGTGACCATCAGTCGCGGTTCGGTTCACACCATATTTCATGAACACCTCGGTCATCGGCTCTTGTGTGCGCAATGGATGCCCAAGATTTTGAACCCCCGCCAGAAGGTTCTGCGCTGCCTTGACTAATCTGATCCGGTATCACAATGAAGGTGACGACTTCTTGTCTGCAATTGTGATCGGGGACGAACCATGGTGCCACTACTACGAGCCTGAAACACGACGGCAATGCTTACAGTGGAAACATTCGAGTTCACCGCCGCGAAAGAAAGCAAAAGCCGTCATTCCCACCGGAAAGATGTTGTTTACTATCTTTTTCGATCGTCAGGGGCCATTACTGATAGAATTTTTTAAAGCCTGAGAGACTATCAATCGTTTCCGATATTGTGAAACGCCGGATCGGCTGCGTGTAGCAATCAAGAACAAGCGACGTGGAAAATTGACGAATGGGGTAATCTTGTTCCACGACATGGCTATGGTGTTGGGCTCTGTAGCACGAAGTCGCGGGATCGAATCCCGGCCACGGCGGTCGCATTTCGATGGGGACAAAATGCAAAAACACCCGTGTAGTTAGATTTAGGTGCAATTTTTTCGGGAAAGCCAAACTGCCTGTATGCATTTACTGTGTGCGTAAATCGTCACCAGGGCGTGTTTGCGGAGTGATTTATGCACAGATTCACCACTATGTTGATAAGTGATATTACCAGACTGGGCCACAAATTCATTTCGTTGCAGGCCGAACGTTCTTCATTTTTTTTTTTTTTTTCGGGCAAGCCATACTGCGTGTTGAGTTATAGCGTAAATCGTCGTCAGGAGGTGCTCGTGGAGTGAATTACATATCGATTCAGCGCTTTCGAGAAAAGTTACATTACCTCACTGGGCCACCAATTTAACGAGTGGTCTATCAAGCTGTGCGGCTATCCGGTGATGCGGCGCGCTCCCATTGCACGGCAGCTCGTGCATGGGGAACGATGTATTCGCCGAGCCAGCGCTTTCGAAAATTGTGAATGGACCTGGCTGAGTCATCATTCTAATGCGCTGTGTAGACTCACCTTTTTCCATTTGCTCGGGGAATCCTCTCCGCGTGTGTCCATTCATCGATCGCGTAATTCGGCATCAGCAGATGCATGGGGAACAATGTATGCGCTGAACCAGCGCTTTCGAAAAAAAAAAAAGTAATTGAAGCTGACTTGGCCATGCGCTGTAGGCTTACTTGTTTCCATTTGTTCGAGCACGTCAATCTGCCTGCGTCATTTTATTAATCAGGGCCCTTATTCTGAAAGGTCCACTTGGCGCTATTATCGCCTCGGGTATAGCTTCGATGTCAGGCGCGCACTGATTGGCTTGTTGAGCAAAATCGGATGACGTAGCTCATCCTATTGTGCTAAAACAGGGAATCAGTATCGCCGGGAAAAAAAAAGCCAGCGCTTTCGAGAAAAGTTATTGGATCTGGCGCTCCCAAGATTCTAATGGCCTGTATTACCTTTTTTTCCCCCATTTGTTCGAGCAATCCAATCCGCGCGAATACGTTTATTCATCGGCTATATCAGCGTCAGCACGTCCATGGGGACTGAAGTGGGCACCGAACCATCGATTTCGAGAAAAGCCATTGGACCTGGCTGGGTAAACTTAGTAATCTAATATAAGCTTACCTTTTTTTCCCGCTTTTAGGGGTAAGCCAACTGGCGAGTATCGGTTTATTAAACGTGTAAACCGGCGTCAGCACCTGCATGGGGAACGACGAGTAGGCTGAATCAGCGCTTCCGAGGAAAGTGATTGTACCTGGCTCGGCCAAGATTTTAACAGGCTCTAGTCTTACCTTTTCTCCATTTTTGACGGGAATCCAATGTGCCTGCTTCCGTTTATTCATCACGTAGCTTGGCGTCAGTATGTGCATAGGGAACGATGTATGCGCCGAACCGACACTTTCGAGAAATGTATTTAGACCTGGCGGGTACAAGATTTTGATGGTCTGTAGGCTTCCCTTTGTTCCATGTCTTCCGGCTAGGCTAACCTGAGCGTATCGGTTTATTACTCGCGTAAATCGACTGCGCCACGTGCAGGGGGAATGATGTATCCGCGAAACCAATGCTTTCAAGAAAAGTGGTCAGACCTGGCTGGACCAATGTTGCAGTGGGCCATAGGTGTACCTTTTTTTCCATTTTTAGGGCAAACTCATTGGCACGTATTGGTTTATTATTTGGGTAAGTGAGCGTCGGCACGTACATGGGAAAAATGTATGCGCCCAACTAGCGCTTTCGCGAGTAGTGAGTGGGCCTGGCATTGCCAATGTTGTAATGGGCCATACTCATACCTTTCTTCCATTTCTTCGGGAAAGCCGATTGGCGCTTATTCGTGAATTACTCTTGTAGGCTGGCGTCAGCACGTGCATGGGGAGTGGTGTACGCGGCAAACCAGCACTTTCAATAAAGGTGGTTGGACGTGGCTAGGCGAACAGTGCAATGGGATAAAGGCTTGCCTAGTTTTATTTATTTTTGCAATCTCGCACATATGCTCTGGCGATGGCCCTCGTTACAGCGACCCAATCGCACCACGGAAGAAGAGTGAAGCTCTGCCATCCAGAGCTCCGAACTTTCACGTCAAACTTGGGCTGTGCAGAGAGCCCACGATGCGGCGGTTAGGGTCGGCCTACCAGTGCCCACGTGGGAGCGGCCCGCAGCTCTGTCCTAGGGCAAAGCTTCTCAGGACTCTTGTAAGTCATTTGTCTGTCTGAAGTGGGAGGGGGGGGGGGCAAGCAAATCTTCACAAATATGCCTATTCATAGCACAAATCGGCTTCAGCACGTACATCGGGAGTGATCTGTGCGCAGAATTAGAGCTTTCGAGAATTGCACCAGGCTCGACCAGCATTTAAATTACCTATAGGCTTGAGTATTTCTCAATTTTTCAAACAAGCCAATGTGAGCTTATCCTTTCATTCAGCGCGTAAATCACCGTTAGGGCGTAATGGGGAGTTACGCATGCTCCGAACTAGTGCGTTCGAGAAACGATTGGACCTGGCGGCGTCAACATTATAGTGGGCTACAGGCTTACATTTTCTTCCTTTTCAGGGGCCAGCAAATCTGCACGAATCAGTTTATTCATCGTGTAAGTCAGTGTCAGGACGTTCATGGGGGGTGACTTGTTCACCAAACCAGCGCTGTTGAGAAAAGCGATTGGGCCTGGCTCGGCCAACATTTTAATGCACGATATATGCTTTCTTTCTTTTTGCGCGCGCCAATATGCGCGTATCCGTTCGCTCACTGCCAAAGTTGGCGTCAGCGCGCAAATGGGGAGTGATCTCAACACCAAACCAACACTTTCGAGAAAAGATGTTGGACCTGGCTGTGCCAACATTATAGTGGGGTATACATATTTACCGTCTTTTCCTTTTTAGGAGCAAGCAAATCTGCACGAATCCGTTTATTCATCGCGTAAGTCAGTGTCAGGACGTGCACGGGGAGTGATGTGTGCATCGAACTTACGCTTTTGATAAAAGTGATCGGACCTGTGGGCAAATTTTTATGGGCTATAAACTCACCTTTTTCCTGTTATTAGAGGCAAGCGAATTAACGCGTATCGGCGCCAGCACGTACACGGAGAACGATGAATGCGCCGAACTAGCGCTTTCGAGAAAATTGATTGGACCTGGCTGGGCCAACACTGTAACTGGCAATAGGCTTACCTTATAGTTCCATTTTTCCTGGCAAGTCAATCTGGGCGTATCGGTTTATTACTCACGTAAACGGGTTTCAGCACGTACATGGCGAACGATGTATACACCAAACAAGTGCTTTCAAATGATTAGCCTTGGCTGGGCCGATTTTGTAATGGGCTATAATCTTACCTGTTTTCCTTTCTTTCGGGAAAGCCAGTTGGTGCGTATCGGTTTATAAATTGCGGAAATTGCCGTCGGTACGTCCACGGAGAACGACATATGCTCCGAACCAGCGCTTTCATTAAAAGTGATAGTACCTGGCTGGGCCATTGTTGTAATGGGCTATGATAATAGGCTTACCTTTTTTCCCCTTTTCTCCGGGTAAGCCAGTGGGCGCGTATCGGTCTATCAACAGGGGAATGGGGAAGGATGCACGCGCCAAACCAGCACTTTCGTGAGAAGTGAAGGACCTGTGTTGGCCAACATTGTAATTGGCTGTAGGCTTACCTTTCCTCCATTTTTCTGGCAAGTCAATCTGCGCGTATAGTTTTTGTACTCGCGTAAATCAGCTCCAGCACGTGCATGGGAAATGATGTATGCGCCAAACCAGTTGAAGTGTTTAGCCCTGGCTGGGTAAGTGTTGTAATGGGCTTACCTGTATTGCATATATTATTTGGGAAGGCCAATTAGCGCGTATCGGTTTAATAGTTGCGTAAATCGGCTTCAGCAATTCCATAGAGAGTGATAGGCGCCGTACTAGTGCCTTTGAAAAATGTTATAGGACCTGGCTAGGCCCATTAACATATTAATGGACCATATATGGTTACGTTATTGATCTTTCTCGCGCTAGCCAATATGCGCGTATCCGTTCACTTGCGTAAGTCGCCGTCAGCGCGTGCATGAGGAGTGATGTACACTGTAAAATAATGTACACCTTTAAAGTCAAAAGGGCGTAAATGTGTATAACTCGCACGCTTAGGGTGTCAGTTATATAAACCACACCCTAAGAGGGTGAGTTATACACACATTTACACCCCTTTTCACTCTTATGGGTTTAAATTATTTTACAGTGTAGGCGACAAACAAACACTGTAGAGATGAGTGGTTGGACCTGGCTCTGCGAACACTATAGTGGGCAGTATACCTACTTTTTTTTCCTTTTATCGGGCAAGCATATCTGCCGGAATCAGTTTATTCATCGTGTACATCAGCGTCAGCACGTATACATGGACAGTGATGCATGCACCACACCAGCTCTTTCAAGTGGTTAGACCTGGCTGGTGTTATGTTTCGCCTACGACGCGCGGTTTATCCGGCGCGACTGCAACAAAGCGGCAGACATTTTGGCCCGTTCGGCGTCGCCGCTACGCTCCCCGCCAAGCGCGTCCAGGCATGTTCCGATGCCACGTGTCTTCATGTGCATGTGTGAGTGTATGTGCCATTATGCCCGACCGGAGGCGATACGACAGCAGGGGTCACCTTCTCCTCCCAGCCATTGCGCCCGACCGGAGGCGATACGACAGTAGGAGTTACCTTCTCCTCCCAGCCATTGTGCCCGACCGGAGGCGATACGACAGTAGGAGTCACCTTCTCCTCCCAGTCTTTGTGCCCGACCGGCGGCGCTACGACAGTATGCGTCACCTTATCCCATTGTACAATCACGTGCTCGTCTATTGAGGGGTTCCTTCTTGCCCTCAACTGCGAGAGTATAAAAACAGCTGCCCCCGGACGCAAAAGGAGGGCTCCGATTTCTTCTGTTGAGTAAAGTGCTCTCCCGTCTCTCTACTTCGGTCAACCCGACCGCCAACTCTTTGCGATGTTAAAATAAACAAGTTGTTTTGTTGTTACCAGTCGACTCATGCTTTGCCGGGACCTTCGGATGCTTCCAGTTGTACCCCAGGCCGCCAGGCCAACGCTACCCTTGGGGCTTGCGACCCAGGTGCAACAACGGGCGTCAGCGCCGAGTTCCCAACAGGTCGTACCATCGGTGCGACCACAACAACCTTTGCCATCGGTGGGATTCAAACAACTGTCTGCCAGCGGTGAGATCGCGACAACGGAGGCCAGCAGCGAAGAGATGCAGTTGACTGTATGCTGAGCAGCTCATCGACGATCCGGGAGCAGTGCAACGAGCCCTGTGTGATGACTGGTTGCCTGCAGCGGAACGACTGCGCTGAACTCTTGACTGCGAGGTTTGGTGAGTGCGGGACTTTCTTCTTCTGAGCTTTGCCAGGCTTTTGTTAGTGTCAGAAACAGAGCTGGTAATTGTGGTTGTCGTTGCTGCCGGGTTAGTTTGCGGCAAGACAATAATAGGCAGTAGAGAAAGCAGCATTCAGAGCAGCCATGGATTTGAAGTCGTTGCGCAAACCGAAATTGCTGGAGCTTGCAAGAGAGTTGGGTCTGGATGTCTCAGACAAACTCAGAAAACCTGAACTGCTAAAGGCTATTCTTGAGTTAGAAGCTGAGGATGACGAGCTGTCGGAATGCCTTGAGACCATTGAGGAGAGGGAGACTGCAAAAAGACAGGAGCGCGAACTTAAAGAACAGAAAGAAAAAGAAGAGCGCGAACTTAAAGAACAGAAAGAAAAAGAAGAGCGTGAACGTAAAGAACAGAAAGAAAAAGAAGAGCGTGAACGTAAAGAACAGAAAGAGCGAGAGCAACAAGAGCGCGACCGTCAACACGCTCTGTAAATGAAGCGTCTTGAGGTAGAGATGGAACGCGCTCGTAATGGAAGTCAGGCACACGGTGCAGGAGAACGAGTATTGTTCAAAATGACTGACCTGATGCGGCCGTTTAAGCTTGGAGAGGACATTGGTTTGTTCCTGGTTAACTTTGAGCGAACGTGCGAGAAGCAGGGGTTCTCTCGGGAAACGTGGCCACAGCGCTTGCTCACTTTGTTACCCGGCGAGGCGGCCGACGTAGTCGCTCGCTTGGATAGAGAGGAGGCAGAGGATTTCGACACAGTGAAATCGAGTCTTCTAAAAAAGTACCGGCTGTCAGCGGAGGCGTTCCGTCCGAAGTTTCGGGAAAATGAGAAAGGCAAAAGTGAGTCATATACAGAGTTTGCCTACAAGCTTATGTCAAACATGCAGGAGTGGCTCAAAGAAGAGAAAGCGTTCGGTGACCACGATAAAGTTCTGCAGTGTTTCGGGCTAGAACAGTTTTATAGTCGGTTACCTGAGAACGTGCGGTACTGGGTCTTGGATAGGCCAGACGTTTGTACGGTGGCTAAAGCCGCTGAGCTAGCCGCGGAGTTTGTGACGCGTCGGGCTCGCGGAGCTAAGGACGGTCAAAAGGGTGAATTTGGCTCGAAGTTTGAGAGGCCGAAATTCACGCCCATGAGATTAAAGGGGGACACGCGTAGTGAGGATGCGAGTGAAAGCAGTCCGACCAAACGTAAAGAGACGGCGGCAGCCAAACGCAGAAAGCGGTTCGAGATGAGGCGAGCGCGCGTTTGTTATACGTGCCAGAAGCCGGGTCACTTTTCGGCGCAGTGTCCGGAAACAACACCAAAAGTTGTGTTTTTTTCATTATGCAGCACTGACGAGAACATGAAGCTTCTCGAGCCTTACATGCGAGACCTCCTCGTGAACGGGAAAGAGTGCCGAGTGCTTCGCGATTCCGCAGCTACAATGGATGTAGTTCACCCGTCTTACGTAGAACCCCATATGTTCACGGGCGAGTGCGCATGGATCAAGCAAGCCGTGGAAGCTCATAGCGTGTGTCTGCCGGTAGCAAAAGTGCTTATTGAAGGACCTTTCGGAGCGCTTGAGACAGAGGCGGCAGTGTCATCTATGCTGCCACCCCAGTACCCGTACCTATTTTCAAACAGGTCCGATCACCTCCTGCGCGAGAAGGGGCTTTTGTTTGGTGAGGCTAGCGTTCAGGCCTTAACCAGGTCGAAGGTTCGGGAGCTCGCTGCAAAGGCGGTAGTTGCGGGGCCGACGTTATCGAACAATGAAAAAGGGTCAGAGGTGCAGCAAGCTGACGAACTGAATAAAATTGAGCCTGTAGCGTTGAAGGCGCCAGATACTGGAGAGGAAATGCCCGATAAGGGAAAGTTAGAAGAGCTATCTGCAGATTTGCTCATCGCGCCTACGTCAGACGGACTTGATAGGTTGCTAAAAGTCAGCCGGTCGGCTTTGATAGCCGAGCAAAAGAAGGATGGTAGCCTAGAAAACATACGCTGCAATGTCAAGGAAGGTATCGCCAGGAAAAATGCGCGTTTTGTGGAAAGAGGTGGAGTCCTGAACCGGAAGTATCTAGACCGCAGAGGAGTGGAGTTCGATCAGCTGATCGTGCCTCAATGCTATCGTCAGGATCTGTTGCGCTTGTCACACGGGGGTTCGTGGTCCGGACACCTAGGAGTTAAGAAAACTAAGGACCGTCTCTTGCAAGAGTACTATTGGCCAGGGTGTTTTCGGGACGCAGACCATTTCGTGAGGACATGTGACACCTGTCAGCAGGTGGGCAAACCAGGGGACAAATCAAGGGCGCCGTTGAAATTGGTACCTATCATTACGGAGCCTTTTAGACGGCTCGTTATTGATACAGTGGGACCTCTGCCGGTAACAGCCACGGGGTACAGACACATTTTGACTGTGATCTGCCCAGCGACAAAGTTCCCTGAAGCAGTGCCGCTTAAAGAACTCAGCTCAGTTGAGATAGTCAATGCACTACTGTCCATATTTGCGCGAGTTGGTTTCCCTGCGGAAATCCAATCAGATCAGGGCACAGTGTTTACTAGCGCTTTGACGACAACTTTTCTCGAAAGGTGTGGGGTAAAGCTGCTACACAGCTCAGTGTACCACCCACAGTCGAATTCCGTTGAGAAGCTCCACTCCGTCATGAAGCGCGTGTTGAGAGCATTGTGTTTTGAACATCGAACTGACTGGGAGCTGTGTCTGCCTGGGGTGATGTTTGCATTAAGGACCGCGCCGCATGCGGCTACGGGGTTTTCGCCAGCTGAGCTGGTGTACGGTCGCTCGCTTCGGTCTCCGCTTCGCATGCTTCGAGAATCATGGGAAGGCAGGGGCGACGACCCAGTCGTGGTGGAGTACGTGCTTAAGCTCCTCGAACGCTTAAGAAGGGCACAGGAGTTGTCAGGTGAAGCAATGGCAAAGGCCCAGCAGAGGGCCAAGGTTTATTATGATCGGACAGCCAGGGCCCGTCGTTTTGAGGTGGGCGATGAGGTCATGATATTGCGCACATCGCTAAACAACAAACTAGACGTGCAGTGGGAGGGCCCAGCACGAATTGTTCAGAAACTGTCGGACGTTAACTACGTGGTAAGTCTGCCAGGAAAGCGGAAAGCACAGCAAGTTTACCACTGTAATCTGCTCAAACCTTATAGACAAAGGGAAGCAGTGGTGTGCATGATGGTAAACGTTCCTGAAGAGCTTCCGGTCGAGCTTCCGGGACTAGGCTCAGTGACGAACAGGGAAGACACCGGTCAAGTCATTAGTGACCTTATCAGTAAAACACCGCTGTCGCCTGAGCAGAAAACCGAACTACACCAGCTATTACAAGAGTTTCAAGGTCTGTTCTCTGAGAGGCCTGGTAGGACTTCTGTACTTACTCATGACATAGAACTTACCTCCCCAGAGCCAGTACGATCCAAGGCGTACCGGGTGTCACCCCGCCAGAGCGATATTATGGAGGCTGAGGTAAAGAAAATGCTACAGCTCGGTGTTATTGAGGCAGGTGAGAGTGATTATACCTCCCCTTTGATTTTAGTTGAGGTACCGGGCAAGGAACCTCGTCCTTGCGTCGACTACCGCAGGCTTAATTCCTTCACTAAGGATCAAATTTATCCGATCCCTAACATCGAGGAGCGCCTTGAGAAAGTTAGTAGCGCTCAGTTTATTTCCACCCTAGATCTCGTCAGGGGTTATTGGCAGGTTCCACTTACAGAAGAGGCTAGTAGGTATGCGGCGTTCATTTCACCAATGGGAACATTCCGTCCTAAAGTGTTGAGTTTTGGTTTGAAGAACGCGCCATACTGTTTTTCAAGCCTCATGGATAAAGTGTTGCGGGGACAGCAAGAATTCGCTTTACCGTATCTAGACGACGTAGCGATATTCTCCGCATCCTGGTCTGAGCATATGGCACACTTGCGGGCAGTGCTAACCCGCCTGCGCGAAGCGGGCTTGACAGTAAAGGCTCCTAAGTGCCAGTTAGCACAGGCCGAGGTTGTCTACCTCGGTCACGTGATTGGTCAGGGTCGTCGCCGCCCCTCTGAAATAAAAGTGGCCGCTGTGCGTGACTTTCCGCAACCGCGCACGAAGACCGATATTCGGTCGTTCTTAGGTGACGCCGGCTACTATCAGAGGTACATCCCCAGGTACTCTGATATCGCGGCTCCCCTGACGGATGCTCTAAGAAAGACAGAGCCTCAAACAGTCGTCTGGGACGAGACAAAGGAAAGAGCTTTTAGCGCCCTAAAGAGTGCCCTAACAAGCCAGCCTGTGCTACGATCGCCAGACTATACAAAAGGGTTCGTTGTTCAGTGCGATGCTAGTGAGCGAGGCATGGGCGTTGTACTGTGCCAACGGGAAAATGGAGAAGTAGAACACCCCGTCCTGTATGCTAGTCGTAAGCTGACCAGTCGTGAGCAGGCGTATAGCGCCACCGAGAAAGAGTGTGCATGTCTTGTGTGGGCCGTTCAGAAATTGTCATGCTATCTAGCCGGCTCGAGGTTTATCATTGAGACGGATCACTGCCCTCTCCAATGGCTGCAGACCATCTCTCCCAAAAATGGCCGCCTCCTGCGCTGGAGCCTCGCTTTGCAACGATATTCCTTTGAGGTGCGTTACAAAAAGGGGAGTCTCAACGGTAACGCCGATGGCTTAAGTCGAAGCCCCTAACGTAGGAATCAGCCTCAAAATTGTTTGTTACTGATGTTTTTCTTCCTGAGGCAGGATTGTTTTAACATATTGCTTTTGTTTAGTGTTTCAAAGTGATGATATGCTTTCTAGTGCAATTTTCCAATTTGTGGACGCGTTCTGAGTGATGATAGACTACTGTAAGGAACTAGGTAGTGGTATAAAAGGGGAAAGAGCCTGGCAGGGCTTAGTGAGGGTTGTGCCGTGCTTGCTGACTGAGCGGTTGAGTTTCAGCGTAGTTCTAACGCTTGCCGGGAACGAGAACAAGAATGTGAACTCTCCCGAAGTCACTTTGCAGTGTCCTGTGCGAACCTGAACGAGAGAACGAGGCCTTCTCTGTGCGCTGCGTTCAAGAAACGTCGAGGGACGCCCGACTTCGGTTATGAGCATCATCGAGCGACATCCCTCCGGACAGCGGATGCAGTCCCCTGTCCATCGGGATCTCCTTCCCCCGGCGGGGCGGTCTGTTACGTTTCGCCTACGACGCGCGGTTTAGCCGGCGCGACTGCAACAAAGCGGCAGACATTTTGGCCCGTTCGGCGTCGCCGCTACGCTCCCCGCCAAGCGCGTCCAGGCATGTTCCGATGCCACGTGTCTTCATGTGCGTGTGTGAGTGTATGTGCCATTATGCCCGACCGGAGGCGATACGACAGCAGGGGTCACCTTCTCCTCCCAGCCATTGTGCCCGACCGGAGGCGATACGACAGTAGGAGTTACCTTCTCCTCCCAGCCATTGTGCCCGACCGGAGGCGATACGACAGTAGGAGTCACCTTCTCCTCCCAGTCTTTGTGCCCGACCGGCGGCGCTACGACAGTATGCGTCACCTTATCCCATTGTACAATCACGCGCTCGTCTATTGAGGGGTTCCTTCTTGCCCTCAACTGCGAGAGTATAAAAACAGCTGCCCCCGGACGCAAAAGGAGGGCTCCGATTTCTTCTGTTGAGTAAAGTGCTCTCCCGTCTCTCTACTTCGGTCAACCCGACCGCCAACTCTTTGCGATGTTAAAATAAACAAGTTGTTTTGTTGTTACCAGTCGACTCATGCTTTGCCGGGACCTTCGGATGCTTCCAGTTGTACCCCAGGCCGCCAGGCCAACGCTACCCTTGGGGCTTGCGACCCAGGTGCAACAACGGGCGTCAGCGCCGAGTTCCCAACAGGTTGTACCATCGGTGCGACCACAACAACCGTTGCCATCGGTGAGATTCAAACACTGGGGAAATTTTGCAAGGCTATAAGCTTAGCTTTTTTACAGTCGTTAGGAGCAAGCCACCTGGCATGTATCTTTTCATTAACCCCGCAAATTGGCGTCAGCACGCGCATGCACTGTAAAATAATTTACACCCTTAAAAGTGAAAACGGATGTAAATGTGTCTACAACTCATACCTGGGTGCGATCTATATAACTGACACCCCAATGGTCCAAGTTATGTACAGATTTGCATCCTTTTTCACTTTTAAAAGTTTAATACAGTGTGGGGAACTGCGTATGCGCCGAATCAGCGCTTTGGAGAGAACGGATTGGACGTAGCTGGGACATGTTTGTTTGTTTGCAATACTTCGAATACCCCTGCTGGAGCGGTTTTACATGAGGGGTGGGTGAGCACACAAACTAGCAGAAACACAATACCACTGCAGTAAGCACTGATGATGGTACGCTAATCTTAATAGCCTTTAGGCTTACATTGTTTCCATTTTTTTTCCGGCTAGTTAATTTGCGCGTATCAGTTTATCATCGCGTAAATCGCCGTTAGTACTTGCTTGCGGAGTAATGTCTGTGTCGAACTAGCGCTTTCGAGAATAGTGATGGAACTTGGCTCGGGGGCCAATATGTTTTCGGGCCAACCAATCTGCGGGTATCCGTTTATTAATCGCGTAAATGGGCTTGAGCACGTGCATTAAAGCACTGTGAGCACTAAAATATGATTGGACCTGGCTGGGCCAATATATAATGGGCCAATATATAATGGGCCAACAACGACTTACCTTGTTTGCAGCTTTCCGCGGGCAAGTAGATCTGCAGGAATCGGTTAATTTTTCTCGTAATTCGGCGTCAGCACGCGCAGTGGTGGTGCTGTATGCACGTAAACGCCGTTTTCATGAAAAGTGATTGGACCTGCTTAGGCCAATATGCAATGGGCCAATGTCTTACCTTGTTTCCATCTTTTCGGCCAAGCAGATCTTCGGAAATCCGTTTATTCGACGCGTAATTCGGCGTCATCAAATGCTTTGGGAGCGCTGTGTGCACTAAAACAGCGTTTTCGAGGAAAGTGGTAGGACTTGGCTGCACCAATGTAATGAGCCAACCACTTACCTTGTTTCCATCTTTTTGGGCAAGCAGATCTGCGGAAATCCGTTTATTCGTCGCATAATTCGGCCTCAGCACGTGCATTGTAAGTGCTGTGTGCACTAAAACAGCTTTTTCGAGAAATGTGATCGGACTTGCCTGGACCAATATGGAATATGAGCCAACGACTTATCTTGTTTCCTTTTCGGGCGAGTAGATCTGCGGGAATCCATTTATTCGTCGCGTAATTCGGCGTCCGCACGCGCGTGGCGAGTGATGTGTGAGCCTAACCAGCGCTTTTGAGCTTTTTGAATGCTTTAAGCCCCAAGCCTTTTAAATGTCGACGGAGCCGTGTCCACTCACTTCTCTAGAAAGCGATGGCTCGAAGGATGCGTCACTACACATACACCCGTGAGCAAAAGTATACGGACCAGGGATTGCGCGATTAAACTCGTTTTCTCCTCTGTCTGTAAGGGCAACTAGACATTAAAGACTGCAGTCCAAACTTTGCATTACAAATTTTCTAATGCACTCGCCAGTTTCCGCTTACGCGTGTTAATTACGTAGAAATTCAATTTTTTTCGGGGACCTTGCGCTCCGTATACTTTTGCTCCCGGGTGTACATGTACTTGCTGACGCCGATTAACACGAAGAATAAATCGACATGCGCAGGTTGAGCTGCTTTCACAAACAAATAGGTAAGCCACTTGCCAGCTACAATCTAGGACTTGCGAGGTTGTTTACTCGTATTGAAATTGATGTGTCAATACATACATCGTTACACATGCCAATGCTTCTGCCGACGTCATTTTACGCGATGAACAAACGCGCAAGAGCGATTTGGCTCCTGCAAAAAAAAAAAAAAAAAGGATGATTCGGAGCCAGTTACAATGTCGGCGCCCTATGCACGTCCACTGATTTCTCTGGAAAGCGCTGGTTCGGCGCATCGTGATAATGCACGTGTAGACGCCGACTGGCAACACGAATAAAGGGATAGGCGCAGATTGGCTTTCGCGCAGGACAGGAAGGCGGGTACTTGAGCGCAGCACGACGGGACGCTGCTTCCTCGTTTCCACGTGTGTGTGTATATATATATATATATATATATATATATATATATATATATATATATATATATATATATATATACATATGATGGTGTTTTTGAAAGAGACGCATGGCACGATCAGGTGGCTGACTTGTGCCAACCACCGCACGCTTGTTCCGATAGGACGTGGCTTTGGATCGAACGACGTAGGAACAACCAGCTCTCGCAGACTGTGTGAGGTCTGCAACACAGCGGCGCCAGCGGCGCATCTCGGTTACTCGCCGGTCCTTCACCGCAACCGAGGCGTTCTTGTCTATCGCCGCTCACGCAGGCATAAAAATCGACTACAGGTTGTTTTTGACGCGAAGCAGCAAATAACAAAACGAAGTTATGTTAGATGCGCGCCTTTTCGCCAACGTAGCGCGCAGTATACTAAAGCAGTGGCGTCACCGGAAGCTGCGACGCGATAAGTTTTCACCTCGCAGACGGTCAGCCTACGTCGACCGTATCAGCAAAGCGTCTCGCTCTTCGCACCCTCAGTATCGAGAAAGCAAAGCGCATTTATTAATGTACTACACAATTGTGGAAATGTGAATTGTGTTGGCAAGAATAAGCGTTATATACTGAGGAGCGAGGCGGGATACGAAGGCCGTCGGCTGCGGCAACCAGTGAGTATTGGGGGCGAGGACTTGCGGAGTCGCTATCTGTCGGAAGTGCCTCCCTTGCGTAGTACGCGGGATCACGCGGCGCGCTCCTCATAGGTTTGGCTTACGGCGCTTAATAAAAACACCACGCGGAAGCTTTCCTGTACATTCCTGTGAGTACTCTGAAAACGAGGGAACTTTATTACTGTCGAAATCATAATCTTGGATAGACTGAAAGCACAGATTCGTTTACAGACGCGATCTCTTTACCGACTACATACAGTGAAAGCCACTGCGCTCGCTCGCCGCGATGGAGTCTCCCGAACCGGCTTCTTGCGTGAAAGGTCGGAAGTCGCTGAGCGCAAGCTATGTGAAATATGTTCTTATAGTGGGTGGTCTGTATAATCAAATGGCGCATGACAGAACAAAACCTCAATGCATGCAGCGATCGGACGGGTTCGCGGCGACCTACTACGCGTCTGCATGCATGTCCGAGCACACCGTTTCGCTTTCACCGAGAGCGCTTTCGCACCGTGCTGTGAGCTTTAGGCCGCAGCATATGAGCACTTGACAGATGCTTGACAGTCCGCAAGCAAGCATTGTAGCGTGGACGCTATCAGTACTGTTCAAAGTCAATTTCGTTTTAACAAGGGACTTCGACGTACGGCGACTCTGATGTGCCGTCGCGACGATTCAATATTTATTTTTCGTCTAAATTCTTAGACGTTTCAGTATTATTTCTAAAGTTGCGTAGCAGGCAGCGGGCGAATTCGCGCTGCTTCCTTTTCGTAGTCCAGCGCGTTAATTAATAACACAAACATGACCATATGCCACGTCTGTATTGAATGTGCTTCTTACCACTCCCTTTCCATTCCAGTGAACTTGCGAGTGTCTAGCATCAACAAGTTTAGAGAACAAACCGTCGTGACATTAGCCGGGCAGGGAGCGCGGGCGAACGTCTCAGTGAGCGTTTTCTGCTACTCACCGAACATCATAGTCCTGGATGGATGGATGAAAAACTTTATTAAGGCCCTTTGGGGCGCGCACTAGCGCGCAGCGAGCCGCTCCCACGTCGGGACTGTTACGTTTCGCCTACGACGCGCGGTATAGCCGGCGCGGATGCAACGGACGCCGGGGCTTCGTTCAAAGCGGCAGACATTTTGGCCCGTTCGGCGCCGCCGCTACGCCTCCCTGCCAAGCGCGTCCAGGCATGTTCCAATGCCACGTGTCTTCATGTGCGTGTGTGAGTGTATGTGCATATTGGTGCCCACGCTTGTCGAAGCGCGGCAGCCGGGGAGAGGAGCTCCGAACAACTGTGAAGCGAGGGGGCCTGACAGGCGCCGACACGACGGCTGCTCCACCTTCTCTTCCCATTGTGCCCGAGCGGCACAGTCACGTGCTCGTCTATAGAGGGGTTCCTTCTTGCCCTCAACTGCGAGAGTATAAAAGCAGCTGCCACCGGACACCAAAAGAGGGCTCCGATTTCTTCTGTTGAGTAACGTGCACTCCCGTCTCTCTACTTCGGTCAACCTGACCGCCAACTCTTTGCGATGTTAGAATAAACAAGTTGTTTTGTTGTTACCAGTCGACTCATGCTTTGCCGGGACCTTCGGATGCTTCCAGTTGTACCCCAGGCCGCCAGGCCAACGCTACCCTTGGGGCTTGCGACCCAGGTGCAACAACGGGCGTCAGCGCCGAGTTCCCAACAACTCGCGCCAGCGGTGCGATTACAACAACTGTCTGCCAGCGGTGGGATCGCGACAACGGAGGCCAGCAGCAAAGATATGCAGTTGACTGTATGCTGAGCAGCTCAACGACCATCCGGGAGCAGTGCAACGAGCCCTGTGTGATGACTGGTTGCCTGCAGCGGAACGACTGCGCTGAATTCTTGGCTACGAGGTTTGGTGAGTGCGGGACTTTCTTCTTCTGAGCTTTGCCAGGCTTTTGTTAGTGTCAGAAACAGAGCTGGTAATTGCGGTTGTCGTTGCTGCCGGGTTAGATTGCGGCAAGACAATAATAGGCAGTAGAGAAAGCAGCATTCAGAGCAGCCATGGATTTGAAGTCGTTGCGCAAACCAAAATTGTTGGAGCTTGCAAGAGAGTTGGGTCTGGATGTCTCGGACAAACTCAGAAAACCAGAACTGCTAAAGGCTATTCTTGAGTTAGAGGCTGCGGATGACGAGCTGTCGGAATGCCTTGAGACTATTGAGGAGAGGTCAAAAAGACAGGAGCGCGAACTTAAAAGAGCAAAAAGAGAAAGAAGAGCGTGAACGTAAAGAACAGAAAGAAAAAGAAGAGCGTGAACGTAAAGAACAGAAAGAGCGAGAGCAACAAGAGCGTGACCATCAACACGCTTTGGAAATGAAGCGTCTCGAGTTAGAGATGGAACGCGCTCGTAATGGAAGTCAGGCACACGGTGCAGGAGAACGCGTATTGTTCAAAATGACTGACCTGATGCGGCCGTTTAAGCTTGGAGAGGACATTGGTTTGTTCCTGGTTAACTTTGAGCGAACGTGCGAGAAGCAGGGGTTCTCTCGGGAAACGTGGCCACAGCGCTTGCTCACTTTGTTACCCGGCGAGGCGGCCGACGTAGTCGCTCGCTTGAATAGAGAGGAGGCAGAGGATTTCGACACAGTGAAATCGAGTCTGCTAAAGAAGTACAGGCTGTCAGCAGAGGCGTTCGGTCGGAAGTTTCGGGAAAGTGAGAAAGGCAAGAGTGAGTCATATACAGAGTTTGCCTACAAGCTTATGTCAAACATGCAGGAGTGGCTCAAAGAAGAGAAAGCGTTCGGTGACCACGATAAAGTTCTGCAGTGTTTCGGGCTAGAACAGTTTTATAGTCGGTTACCTGAGAACGTGCGGTACTGGGTCTTGGATAGGCCAGACGTTTGTACGGTGGCTAAAGCCGCTGAGCTAGCCGAGGAGCTTGTGACGCGTCGGGCTCGCGGAGCTAAGGACGGTCAAAAGGGTGAATTTGGCTCGAAGTTTGAGAGGCCGAGGTTCACGCCCATGAGATTAAAGGGGGACACGCGTAGTGAGGATGCGAGTGAAAGCAGTCCGACCGAACCTAAGGAGACGGCGGCAGCCGAAGCCGAACGCAGAAAGCGGTTCGAGATGAGGCAAGCGCGCGTGTGTTATACGTGCCAGAAGTCGGGTCACTTTTCGGCGCAGTGTCCGGAAACAAAAACAAAAGTTGTGTTTTTGTCATTATGCAGCACTGACGAGAACATGAAGCTTCTCGAGCCTTACATGCGAGACCTCCTCGTGAAAGGGAAAGAGTGCCGAGTGCTTCGCGATTCCGCAGCTACGATGGATGTAGTTCACCCCTCCTACGTAGAAACCGATATGTTCACAGGCGAGTGCGCATGGATCAAGCAAGCCGTGGAAGCTCATAGCGTGTGTCTGCCCGTAGCAAAAGTGCTTATTGAAGGACCTTTCGGAGCGCTTGAGACGGAGGCGGCAGTGTCATCTATGCTGCCCCCCCAGTACCCGTACCTATTTTCAAACAGGTCCGATCACCTCCTGCGCGAGAAGGGGCTTTTGTTTGGTGAGGCTAGCGTTCAGGCCTTAACCAGATCGAAGGTTCGGGAGCTCGCTGCAAAGGCGGTAGTTGCGGGGCCGACGTTATCAAACAATGAAAAAGGGTCAGAGGCGCAGCAAGCCGATATTCAGAGCACGCCCGAACTGAATAAAATTGAGTCTATAACGTTAAAGGCACCAAATACTGGAGAGGAAATTCCCGATGCGGGAAAGTTAGAAGAGCTATCTGCAGATTTGCTCATCGCGCCTACGTCAGATGGACTTAATAGGTTGCTAAAAGTCAGCCGGTCGGCTTTGATAGCCGAGCAAAAGAAGGATGGCAGCCTAGAAAACATACGCTGCATTGTCAAAGAAGGTATCGCCAGGAAAACTGCGCGTTTTGTGGAAAGAGGTGGAGTCCTGTACCGGAAGTATCTAGACCGCAGAGGAGTGGAGTTCGATCAGCTGATCGTTCCTCAATGCTATCGTCAGGATCTGTTGCGCTTGTCGCATGGGGGTTCGTGGTCCGGACACCTAGGAGTTAAGAAAACTAAGGACCGTCTCTTGCAAGAGTACTATTGGCCAGGGTGTTTTCGGGACGCAGACCATTTCGTGAGGACATGTGACACCTGTCAGCGGGTGGGCAAACCAGGGGACAAATCGAGGGCGCCGTTGAGATTGGTACCTATCATTACGGAGCCTTTTAGACGGCTCGTTATTGATACAGTGGGACCTCTGCCGGTAACAGCCACAGGGTACAGACACATTTTGACTGTGATCTGCCCAGCGACAAAGTTCCCTGAAGCAGTGCCGCTTAAAGAACTCAGCTCAGTTGAGATAGTCAATGCACTACTGTCCATATTTGCGCGAGTTGGTTTTCCTGCGGAAATCCAATCAGATCAGGGCACAGTGTTTATTAGCGCTTTGACGACAACTTTTCTCGAAAGGTGTGGGGTAAAGCTGTTACACAGCTCAGTGTACCACCCACAGTCGAATTCCGTTGAGAAGCTCCACTCCGTCATGAAGCGCGTGTTGAGAGCATTGTGTTTTGAACATAAAACTGACTGGGAGCTGTGTCTGCCTGGGGTGATGTTTGCATTACGGACCGCGCCGCATGCGGCTACGGGGTTTTCGCCAGCTGAGCTGGTGTACGGTCGCTCGCTTCGGTCTCCGCTTCGCATGCTTCGAGAATCGTAGGAAGGCAGGGGCGACGACCCAGTCGTGGTGGAGTACGTGCTTCAGCTCCTCGAACGCTTAAGAAGGGCACAGGAGTTGTCAGGTGAAGCAATGGCAAAGGCCCAGCAGAGGGCCAAGGTTTATTATGATCGGACCGCCAGGGCCCGTCGTTTTGAGGTGGGCGATGAGGTCATGATATTGCGCACATCGCTAAACAACAAACTAGACGTGCAGTGGGAGGGCCCAGCACGAATTGTTCAAAAACTGTCAGACGTCAACTACGTGGCGAGTCTGCCAGGAAAGCGGAAAGCACAGCAAGTTTACCACTGTAATCTGCTCAAACCTTATAGACAAAGGGAAGCAGTGGTGTGCATGATGGTAAACGTTCCTGAAGAGCTTCCGGTCGAGCTTCCGGGACTAGGCTCAGTGACGAACAGGGAAGACACCGGTCAAGTCATTAGTGACCTTATCAGTAAAGCACCGCTGTCGCCTGAGCAGAAAACCGAACTACACCAGCTCTTACAAGAGATTCAAGGTCTGTTCTCTGAGAGGCCTGGTAGGACTTCTGTCCTTACTCATGATATAGAACTTACCTCCCCAGAGCCAGTACGATCCAAGGCGTATCGGGTGTCACCCCGCCAGAACGATATTATGGAGGCTGAGGTAAAGAAAATGCTACAGCTCGGTGTTATTGAGGCAGGTGAGAGTGATTATACCTCCCCTTTGATTTTAGTTGAGGTACCGGGCAAGGAACCTCGTCCTTGCGTCGACTACCGCAGGCTTAATTCCATCACTAAGGACCAAATTTATCCGATCCCTAACATCGAGGAGCGCCTTGAGAAAGTTAGTAGCGCTCAGTTTATTTCCACCCTAGATCTTGTCAGGGGTTATTGGCAGGTTCCACTTACAGCAGAGGCTAGTAGGTATGCGGCGTTCATTTCACCAATGGGAACATTCCGTCCTAAAGTGTTGAGTTTTGGTTTGAAGAACGCGCCATACTGCTTTTCAAGCCTCATGGATAAAGTGTTGCGGGGACAGCAAGAATTCGCTTTACCGTATCTAGACGACGTAGCGATATTCTCCGCATCCTGGTCTGAGCATATGGCACACTTGCGGGCAGTGCGAACCCGCCTGCGCGAAGCGGGCTTGACAGTCAAGGCTCCTAAGTGCCAGTTAGCACAGGCCGAGGTTGTCTACCTCGGTCACGTGATTGGTCAGGGTCGTCGCCGCCCCTCTGAAATAAAGGTGGCCGCTGTGCGAGACTTCCCGCAACCGCGCACGAAGACCGATATTCGGTCGTTCTTAGGTGTCGCCGGCTACTATCAGAGGTACATCCCCAGGTACTCTGATATCGCGGCTCCCCTGACGGATGCTCTAAGAAAAACAGAGCCCCAAACAGTCGTATGGGACGAGACAAAGGAAAGAGCTTTTAGCGCCCTAAAGAGTGCCCTAACAAGCCAGCCTGTGCTACGATCGCCAGACTATACAAAAGGGTTCGTTGTTCAGTGCGATGCTAGTGAGCGAGGCATGGGCGTTGTACTGTGCCAACGGGAAAATGGAGAAGTAGAACACCCCGTCCTGTATGCTAGTCGTAAGCTGACCAGTCGTGAGCAGGCGTATAGCGCCACCGAGAAAGAGTGTGCGTGTCTCGTGTGGGCCGTTCAGAAATTGTCATGCTATCTAGCCGGCTCGAGGTTTATCATTGAGACGGATCACTGCCCTCTCCAATGGCTGCAGACCATCTCTCCCAAAAATGGCCGCCTCCTGCGCTGGAGCCTCGCTTTGCAACAATATTCCTTTGAGGTGCGTTACAAAAAGGGGAGTCTCAACGGTAACGCCGATGGCTTAAGTCGAAGCCCCTAACGTAGGAATCAGCCTCAAAATTGTTTGTTACTGATGTTTTCCTTCCTGAGGCAGGATTTTTAACATATTGCTTTTGTGTAGTGTTTCAAAGTGATGATGTTCTTTCTAGTGCAATTTTCCAATTTGTGGACGCGTTCTGAGTGCTGCTAGACTACTGTAAGGAACTAGGCAGTGGTATAAAAGGGGAAAGAGCCTGGCAGGGCTTAGTGAGGGTTGTGCCGTGCTTGCTGACTGAGCGGTTGAGTTTCAGCGTAGTTCTAACGCTTGCCGGGAACGAGAACAAAAATGTGAACTCTCCCGAAGTCACTTTGCAGTGTCCTGTGCGAACCTGAACGAGAGAACGAGGCCTTCTCTGTGCGCTGCGCTCAAGAAACGTCGAGGGACGCCCGACTTCGGTTATGAGCATCATCGAGCGACATCCCTCCGGACAGCGGATGCAGTCCCCTGACCATCGGGATCTCCTTCCCCCGGCGGGGCGGTCTGTTACGTTTCGCCTACG
Source organism: Dermacentor variabilis (assembly GCF_050947875.1). Taxonomy (NCBI): domain Eukaryota; kingdom Metazoa; phylum Arthropoda; class Arachnida; order Ixodida; family Ixodidae; genus Dermacentor; species Dermacentor variabilis. The sequence continues at coordinate 134,324,938 of NC_134572.1, read as the reverse complement.
ACGCGCGGTATAGCCGGCGCGGATGCAACGGACGCCGGGGCTTCGTTCAAAGCGGCAGACATTTTGGCCCGTTCGGCGCCGCCGCTACGCCTCCCTGCCAAGCGCGTCCAGGCATGTTCCAATGCCACGTGTCTTCATGTGCGTGTGTGAGTGTATGTGCATATTGGTGCCCACGCTTGTCGAAGCGCGGCAGCCGGGGAGAGGAGCTCCCAACAACTGTGAAGCGAGGGGGTCTGACAGGCGCCGACACGACGGCTGCTCCACCTTCTCTTCCCATTGTGCCCGAGTGGCGCCGACACGACGCTGCGCCACCTTATCCCATTGTGCCCGAGCGGCACAGTCACGTGCTCGTCTATAGAGGGGTTCCTTCTTGCCCTCAACTGCGAGAGTATAAAAGCAGCTGCCCCCGGACACCAAAAGAGGGCTCCGATTTCTTCTGTTGAGTAACGTGCACTCCCGTCTCTCTACTTCGGTCAACCTGACCGCCAACTCTTTGCGATGTTAGAATAAACAAGTTGTTTTGTTGTTACCAGTCGACTCATGCTTTGCCGGGACCTTCGGATGCTTCCAGTTGTACCCCAGGCCGCCAGGCCAACGCTACCCTTGGGGCTTGCGACCCAGGTGCAACAACGGGCGTCAGCGCCGAGTTCCCAACAACTCGCGCCAGCGGTGCGATTACAACAGGACAGAGAGGCCGAGCCTCTCCGCCGCGTCGCGGGCCCGTTGGGCAGCCCATAACTGGTCTTCGAGGTTGGGGCTGTGTAGGACCGCATCCCAGCGTGAAGTGTTGCTTTCATCGCCGCGTAACGCGGGACATCGCCACAGCATGTGAGGTAAGTTCGCTAAGTCATTGCATAGTTGCGTGCATGCATTTGTTGTCTGAATATCGGGGTAGATCTTGTGAAGAAGTGGGGGTTTGGGTATGCTCCCGTCTGTAGAAGCCTTAGTGTCAAAGCCTGAGGTCTATTTGCAACGTGGGAGGGGGTAGATCCTCCGAGCCAAGTAAAAGTGCTTAGTAATTTCGGTGTACGAGGAAGGAAAGTCCCGATTGTCAGTGCCCCCAGCGTCACGCTGCACGGTAGCTACGCGGTTGATGATCCCTTGCGCAGCTCCGTGTGCCGACTCATTGAGGCTGCGCCGGGCACCCTCGATCTGTCCCATGTGGGCTGGAAACCAGATCAATGTGTGTGGCTTGATCTCCTTGCTTCCTAGTATCCCTTGGGCCAGCTCGGATATGGTTCCTTTGGCAAATGCCCTAACAGCTGATATAGAGTCACTGTAGATTGATGTCCTCTTGTCGTCCAATAAGGCCATCGCTATTGCAGCCTGCTCCGCGATCTCAGAGGACGTCGTCCGAATCGAGATTGCGTTCGTAATTTGCCTTTCATGATCTGCGCTAACTACAGCGAAGGCCTGTCCGTCGGCGTAGCGCGCTGCGTCTACGAAACCGTTCTCCGAAGCCCGTTCACGAGCCTTTTCCAGAAGGGCCTTCGCGCGCGCCCGACGTCTGTGCTTGCTGCATACCCGAGTTGTAGCCGATAGCTGTTTGCCAGTTCTAAGTTTCGCGAGCCAAGCTTCACGCAGCTTCTTATCCAGCGGCTACGTGTGAATAAGGCTGACACCGGGCTCCGTTGCTTATATATACGTCCGGAACTGCGGTACCGAGCAGCAGCCAACCATGCTGCACGCCTCCAAAGGCAGTCACTACCTATCATAGTGATTTCAATTGTTGTCAAGCAGACACCCAAGGCGGGAAAGCCTCACCACTTAATCAGAACCGCAGCGCAGGTGAGACTCTTTCTTTCTATCTCCCCCTTCCACTCGGTTTCTCTTTTTAACCCCCTTAACCCTTCCCTTGCGCAGGGTAGCCAACCGGAACTACCTCTGGTTAACCTCCCTGCCTGTCTCTGCATTATTTTCTCTCTCTCATACTCTCAAACTTTCGTTTTCAGCTCGCTTCGGCGCTTCCGAAGCAGCCGACGCGGCCACTGTGTCCACGTGATCCCTCATGCCACGTCTTGCCGACGGTGGCGCCAGCTCTTCCAGCAGTGGAGCTCGACCCCAATACCGTCTGGCTGGTTTGAGGAGTACGTCAATGAGCGGCGCGCCGTTTTGAAATGGGTGCCGCTCGCGCAGTGGCGTGCTTTCATTGTCAATGTTAGTGTAAAACAAAGAACCGCCGTGCAGGGACATTTGTTTTGCGCTACCTGAGGATGACGGTGCCCTGAGGATGCCGACGACCTGGTGTAACACGCTTGCCACTAGAAGGCAACTTCTGTCTCTGCGAGCTCCTCAAGAGGTAACAAACTTTATTTCACCTTTATCAGGTAAAGGATTGTATGAAGAAAGTGGTCCTCACTTGCCAGTGAGCATACGTCTCAGTCCAGAACTCCAGTAGCAGCCGTCACCTGCAGCACCCGCTCCATCAGACGTAGTTGGCCTTGCAAGCTCGAGCTGGACAGGGCTGCTTCCAACTGGTTTGAGGTAGGATAGGGATAGGAAGAGGATGCTAGTTGGGGGTGCTTTGGCGTGCCCACACTAAATGGTATTGGGAGGCGGATTCATTGCGGTGTGGCCCCTTGTATGGGTAGATGGTGGGATGTATTGCGGGATACAGACTAAGGTGCGAATAGGTGTTCGTTTGAAGGCGACGCCGAACTACTACCTTATCACGAGAAATTTTTACCAATTACATTACATTACATTTACATTATTCAAATTTCTGCATGGGGGTGATTGTGTGCGAAGTGCTAGGCAATAATGTTGCAGCGGGCGGGTGCAGGGCAGTGGTACGGGTTACATGAGGAATTCGGCCGTCTACTCTGAGAGCGGTGTCCGGTTGGTGTATGGTATGGCTGGTTACAGCTGAGATACTCGTGAGGGGATGGGCGGGGTTGATTCCGTCGAATGAAAAATGTCGTGAGCTTTGCTCCAGATCTCCCCTATCGCGTAATTGCGTTTGGCGGCTTAAGAATCCAAGGGCACGATGGTACGTTTCCATTGTGGATGGGCAACCACGGCCAACGCAATGGCAACCGCTTCTTCCGTGGTCGTGGTTTGGCGAGTGGTGGCGGCAAATGATCAACGCCCTTGGTTGTCGACGACAGTCACAGCGTGCGCCGAAAGATGGGAAATCGAGGCCGCATCCGCGTATAAGGTGCTATATAATATGGTTCCCGTACTTACGAGTAAATGCCTGAGCTCTGGCATGGCGTCATCCAACGCGGCGCATATTTGGGGTATAGGCGAGACACGTAGTTGACCTCGAAGGTGTGAGGCGATATGCCTGGGTGCTGGAGTCAGACCTAGAGGCTACCCGAGATGCCGCAGAACTTGTCTGCCAGCAGTTGAGTGTTGAAGGCGTCTTGTTTGATTTACGAGGTGGGTTTCGGTGATTTTTTGAGCGGTGTTGTGTATGCCAAGTGCTTCCAGACGGAGTGTCACCGTCCCAGGGGGAGCCCTAGCGCCTGCTTGTATGCCTTACGTATGAGCCAGTCGAGCATGTCCGAATCCTCCGAACGAAGGAGGAGGTGCGGGATCGAGTAGGCTATATTCGGGTGACTAGAGCCTGTATGAGTCGCAATAAGTCGTCTTCTTTGAAGAGGCGCGTTCTGCTTGTAATACAGCTGACGATGCGAAGGACTTGCGTGGGGGATATTCGTAGACGTTGGAAGACGTAGCCGCCACCACCTTCGGCTTGCATATGCAGGCTGAAAATGCTAAGGGTGCTCACTTGATGGATTTTGCTTGAGTTTAAGTGCAGGTCAATGTCTGTCGAGGTCGGATCCAATATTTGTGTCGGTTTGCGAGTCAGGATGAGGATCTCCGATTTCTCAGGTGTACATTGAAGTCCGCACTCTGTTGCGCAGTTTTGAGTCTTGTTGATGCCATGTTGAAGAGGATCTTGCTCATAAGTACATCCACTCGATGCACAGATGGTGATGCCATCCGCATAAATGCCATGTCGGTTGCCGGGCATGGTTTGCAGTTGTTGAGGTAGTTTCATCATAGCGATGTTAAAAGAGTAGGTGAAATTACTGTGCCTTGGGGTGCACCATTGTAGGATGCGCTGATAATTTGTTTACGTATTTCATCCATGTCTGTGGGGGCTGTACGGTTAGTAAAGAAGGCTTTTACATAGTTGAACGTGCGCTGCCCGCAATTTGTTTAGTTCAAGTTATCGAAGATGGAATGATGTACGACGTTGTCGAAGGCGGCCTTTAGATCGAGAGCGGGAATCGCACTGGGACTGTTAGGACAGACATGATCAAGTACTTCCTCTTTAATCTAGCAAAGTGTGCCTTGATTTGAGAGGTCTGGGTGGAAGCCAAACAATATAACTGGGAAATATGGTTTTCCTCGATATGTTGTTGTTGTCGCTCGAAAACAATGTACTCTAGCAACTTGCCCAAGCACAATGTCAGCGATATTTGGCGAAGATTGTTGAGACAAGGTGTCTTGGCCGGCCTGGGGATTAGGATGTTTTCAGCGTGCTTCCATTTTGGCGGAAGGTTGCCAGCCTCCTGGTACATGTTGAACAGGTTGAGTAGTGCCTGGAGGGAGTTAATTTTCGCCAAGATTTCACAAAATTTTGATGGAGATGCAATCCAGGCCATGTGTGATGTTGCGTATGAGCTTATTGAGAGCATGTACGAGTTGTCGTAGGGTGAAGTGTTAGTTAATCGCCTCGCTGTTCAGACCAGTAAAGTTGGGAATTCGACTGTCGGAAAGCTTAGAGTCGCCTATGTACGTAACGGGGTTGGAGTTCCTGCAGAAGCTGGTCGTCGGTGCCGCGGTAGTTGAGGAGGATGGGTTTCATGTTTATTCATTTATTTATTTTGCCAGCCCTAAATGCCCCGAAAGGCATTACATAGGGGGCATACAATGCACACATGATATCTCAACACAATAAAAACGATTGAAGACAACAATCAAGCACAGATTTGAGCAAAAGATAGAGCTTGTAAAAAAAAAAACGTAAAGAAACAGCAGTAAAGCAGTTCAGACCAGTAAAGTTGGGAATTCGACTGTCGGAAAGCTTAGAGTCGCCTATGTACGTAACAGGGTTGGAGTTCCTGCAGAAGCTGGTCGTCGGTGCCGCGGTAGTTGAGGAGGATGGGTTTCATGTTTATTCATTTATTTATTTTGCCAACCCTAAATGCCCCGAAAGGCATTACATAGGGGGCATACAATGCACACATGATATCTCAACACAATAAAAACGATTGAAGACAACAATCAAGCACAGATTTGAGCAAAAGATAGAGCTTGTAAAAAAAAAACGTAAAGAAACAGCAGGGGTTATGATTGCCGATTTTGGGCGGGCGTAGCCACCTTGCTCATTAGATGTATATGTGCAAACGCAGGTAGCGTAATCTCGCGGTGGGGGTATACTGTATGCGTTTTTGTGGCGCTCATCCTTACGTAGTTGACCGTCTTGAAACAGCGACATAAATTGCGAGCAGAAATCACTGAAGGCGTCGAGAACTGAATGACCATGTCCAGTTGCAGGTCTCTAACCTGCTCGCCGATGGGGGCATATCGGATTCGACAACATCCGCGCGGACGTTTAAGCGCCTAATGTCCTCGTCGACGGTATCTGTGAAGAGTGTTTTGACTGAATTGGCGTCTGGCACCTGGTTATTCTGCGCAGGGGTAGCGGTATACGTGCTGGCTGTGTGGTGGGCGGTCGTGTGGTTTGGCGCTGTTGTGAGAGTTGTGCCTTAGGCTCGCTTTATTTAGCTCGTAGCTCACTGACTATGTTTAAGAGAGCCTGTTTAGTGGGAGTAGGGCCGCGAGAAACGGTCTCATGAAAGGGTTTAGGTTGGGCAGTATAGGGTGGGTTTTGAGAAAAAGAAAATAAATTATGGGGTTTTACGTGCCAAAACCACTTTCTGATTATGAGGCACGCCGTAGTGGAGGACTCCGGAAATTTTGACCCCCTGAGGTTCCTTAACGTGCACCTAAATGTAAGTAAACGGGTGTTTTCGCATTTCGCCCCCATCGAAATGCGGCCGCCGTGGCCGGATTCGATCCCGCGACCTCGTGCTCAGCAGCCCAACATCATAGCCACTGAGCAACCACGGCAGGTGGTGGGTTTTGAGAAGCAGCATTCTGACCATCTCACCTGTGGTTTGGTGGAGCCCGCCTGCATGTCTCTGGGGCGAGATGACGGCGCCCAGCGCGGCACGGAGAGTGAACGGGGTCTTGCTCTGCTGCTGGACGTTGCTGTAGCACCAAAGTCCAGGGCGGATGCGGAGGTTGCGGGGCGCGCGAGCGTCGATTGGCATCTAGGTGATCTGGAGCGAGGTCGAGGACCTCTCTGCCGGTATCCTCTACGTAGGGGGCTACGTAGGGGGGCCATGTAGGGGACTACCTCGTCAGTTTGGCTGTCAGTAGTCCTTTACGAATTTCAAGTCTACCAGTGATGATGACATTTGAGTAGAAAAAATAAAAATGCATCTATTCGTTGGAGCAGGTCTTCGTCAGAAGAGCCGCAGTCCCTCTTTCGGATGGCACTCTCTTGGTATTTAGTTCCTTGTTGGTGCTGCTTCCATTTTACGAGAATTTAATTCTTGCGAGACGACTAATGGCATTTAGTTGTACGCAGTATCAAGGGAGGGAAAGGACGCCTAGAAAGTATATCAGTGAAACTATCATATGTATGCCCATTGCAGCGAACGGTCGAATGTGGGTTTCGCGGTGACCAAAAAAATAAAAAGAAACTTGAAATTGTGGCAACCCTTTCCTTGGCATGAAGTTAAAAGTGCCTTCTGACAACGTCTGTCCGTCAAATACAAAAAACGAATGTGGTTAAAAGTGCAAAGCACGCGGTTCTATATACTGAGCATGCCAACCGTATCAAAATTCGGCAGGGAGTAGGGACATCTAATAACATCATTGTGGAACTGTGTGGTCTAAGCACAAATTTGCGACCTAAGTGCATGTTGCCATACCACAGAGGAACCCAATTTTTTTTATTTTTTAATGTTCTGGAGTGCCCTATACCATCTTATGCGTACAATTACCGGCCTATTGTTTCACGCGTGACTGCAATGTCCGCCATGTTATGCCACAGGCCCGATATCGCTCCAGAGAAACCGTGCAGCAAGAGTGGTCTTGCATTTTATCGCAGAATACAGTAACGTCATTGCCCGAAAGATAGCTTCGTTTCTCGACTCATCGACTATATTAGTCAGGCATGAATGTGAAATGGGCAACGTACTTTCGACAGAGGCGGGGCTTAACCAACGTCGTCACTGAAACCGCTTCCTATTGATCTTAAATTTCTCGTAAGCGTCATTGCGAGTTGTATGCGTGAACTTCAAAGGCAAACCACTAAGCAGCAAACCACCTTACATTGTTTTCTCGGTCACATTCTCACTGACCCGCTCTACAGGAGAACACAGAAGCGACGCGCTCGTTCGTTGTAGACTATCTTTCTGCGTCACCCATCAGGACTAGGTCACAAGTTCTTCTGAGGAAAGATCCAAACGAGATCAAGAGTAGCCATTTTGTCATTCTTTTGGCGAAGCAGGTCTTGCGAGCCAGAGAGCTTAATTTCAATGTCCCGCCAGTGTAGTGCTGTTTCCTGCAAATAAATCACGAGAGGAGCTATCTTAGGATATGACACCGTTTCTTCATGTTTCATCATATTACGTATGTAATGACAGCCACTGCTTCCAGGCTATCGTTTATTGATCTAACGTTGCAATTTTTCATAATATAGAACGAATAGCATGAGTGAACTGACATATTCATTTGTTCCTGTCCGCACTAGCTAACATAATGGCTAACCTGTATACTAGTCAAAACTGTGAAATTATCAGCTATCTCTCTTACGTTTTGCGCTCGACGAGCCTCCATCAACTGAATTACGTTAGCACTTCCGGAAATTCGTGGGAACATTGCAGCATTACTTTTTCACTAGCTTCAAACTTCGTAGCCGTTTCAAGGTACTAATACGGTCGGAATTCGCAAATTAGCAAAGAGACGGCGAACAACCTTCTTGAAAGGGTCGAGAACGAAAGAAATGATGACGAGAAGTGCTGCGTCAGAGCTCAGCGTACGCCGCGCAAGGAAAATAACTCCACCAACTAAGCGAAGGAGAAGAGCCCAGGAAACGCCGCCTGTCGCCAGCCTCTCACATTTTTATCTTCACGGTTTTCCGCTGAGCCCTCTGTCACCGCCGTCTCATGCCGGCTCGCTTCTTCATTTACTCTCTCTCCCTCTTTCTCTCTACACGGAAAGAAAACATGCAACACAGAAAGTATAGTTGCCTTGTAACAGGCGCGGCAAGAGAAACACTAAGCGCCAAAAGAAAGGAATAAAACAAGAACCGGACCTCTGGGCCGAGGTACGACACCATAAATCATTCATGGTCTTCGAGCAAGAAAAGTCGAGCGGCATAGTTTCACCGTAGGAGTCTTCGCAGAGCACCGAAGAGCCAGGCCGGAAAGGCCGCAGGAAAGGGAGGGCGCAGATGGGGGAGAGAAGGCAGCTCCCTTGCCCTGCGGGGCCTCATGGGGTTAGACCAGAATTTTCATTCCTCGGCATCGCGGGCAATCCGTCACCCACGTGCGGTTCTTCCCCTCCGCGAGGCGACGCAGTGGGCCGACCAAAAAGCGAGGGAGTTCATCAACTTCGCCATGCAAATTCCGTGTGCGCGCGCACGAAAGACTGTAGACAGCACTCTTATTTCCTGGGCATCCAACGCGGGACGCGCTTGCAAGCTTTTTTCGCGGCGTTGGGACAGAGAGCAAGAGCTCGACACGTTGGGGCGCGACACATATATTCTTGAGCTCCTGTTTGTGCAACCAGTGACAATGAGCTCAAGCTTCGTGGTGAGGTCGTATATATACATGATGCCTGTCACATTATGACTGTTAGGACGCATGGCGTAGTATAGGGATCGTCAACGTGTTTCGATTACGACGTTGTGGGCAAGTAAGCGTATATAAACTGGCACTCAAATGAGCGCCTGCGCAATAAATCGGCGCTCATTGTAACAGTCGGCCTTACAACAAAAGAAAGAATACTGTAAGTTAAGTTTTCATGGGAAGGCCTTGCATGTTATGTTTATTAGGTTATAATGCTCCAGATCTGTTTTCGCTCTAGCCTTCTGTCTATGTGTACCCTATGAAAAGGGCTCGTCTGTGAAGCAATGAGGATAAAAACGTTTCAATTTTGCCTTTTGTGCTGTTCAGAATTTGTTGAGAAGTCCGTCATGCAGTCCACCTTCGCACAGGCAATCACCTCTTCGCTTGCTCCCCATGCAGTCCTCACGCCTCGAGGAAAACGTCCGGCTGTTAATAGCAAGCGATCAGCCCACGCGTATTAAAAATAATGGCCCGACGGCCGCTCTGCGAAGACAAAGATAGAAAGCGCGCGAAAATCAGTGTTACCGGAATCAGTCAACTTTACCTCACAGTGACACGCGATTTATTTTTCTTGCAAACCTTCTTTTCTTCTTCTGTGCCCTCAGGAACGCGAACCATGAGGGAGTCCCCCCTGCAGGCAGGTCGCGACCGATGCACGGACCAGGAGAGCCACTCCCTCCGCGGCCAGGCTGCAAAGGATTAAACGGTCCGACCTGGAAAGTGAAATAAATGTTCTTATTCCCCTCTCGAAGTTTAATGAAACGGCAATTTCTTGACAACGCCGAGCCCGACAGTAAAGTGTCCTCGAGGCACCTTTTCATGGCTTCTATTTCGTTGTTTCCGCTGAATACGCTGCCTTCGCGTTCACGTCCTGTGACCCATAAAGGGCGACAGTGAAGTATGGCGCGTACTCTCGCGAAACTGCTACGGCAGGCGGATCGGCGACGTTGACTGATGGAGCTCGACAGGAAGGGCAGCCTTCACGTTAAGTATACAAGCCTCGCCAGATATCGTGCCCAAGCGAGTAAGGTCTCGGCGACAGGCAATGCGAGACTCGTCGCTTAGAAGCTTCGATCACGGCGTTATGTATGCAGACTTCTAGAAGCAACAGCAACTCTTCCAACGTTTGCCACTAAGCTGTGGAACAGGAGGAGCAATGGTTGGATTGACGCCGCGTACATGTAATAAAATGAAAGCGGCTTAACCTTCAAAGGTTCGCAGTGCGCTGTAGCCGTGGAACACAGCTGTGGAAAGGGCTCCGTATAAATTCTGATCAACTGTGGCCTTTTAAATTGCATATAAGATTTCTCCATTGTAATCGATATAGAAGCATTCAGTGTCTTTAAACACATACCTTTTGTTTTGCAATCAGAAGCTATTCCTTTTGATATGTTTGAAGCTGAACTTAAGCAAGCATCCCACTTTTTGCGCGTAACATTAATCCTGTTGGCTGTCCTTGCACAACGGTTGACCGGCACAGCTTTGCAGACTGCGAGAGCTGTGCCATTCACACGGCCAACGACGTCTGATGCGAAATACGTATCCTCGCTAAATGAAAAGCCGGAAACAACCTCCTCCCGCACATCCCCCTCCCCCGTCGCCCTTGCGCCACGAGCTAGGTAGATAATCTATTCGCTTAACTCAGCTTCCCATTTTCGCTGGAAAAGAAAACGAAGAAAAAAGAAAGGATACGTGCGTAAAGAAAAGATGAAAGAAGTGCTGATCATATCTAGTACAGTCTGCAAGCTCACTGCCAAGGTCGAAAAGGGAATGGCATAGAAAGAAATATCAGCGATCCATCATAAGCAGCAGCTGTCAACCGGCTTCGTTTCATCTATTCCTCGCGAACCAACACGCGCGCACACATCCGTGCCTTTGGCCTCCAATGCGGATTCAAGCGACGACGGCCTTTGCCGCGACGCTAGTGGTCTGAATGCCGCAGCCCATAGCGGGCAACGGCAGAGGCTGTCTTTCCCCGCCAGCGCCGCGCTCCAACCATTGTGGGTCACATTCGTTCCAGTCGGGGAGGACGACCGCCAGCGGCGCCCAGGTCGAACACTGCTCGCCACATGCTCCGCCCTACAGCGTAGCCACTGGTAGCCCGCTGGCAGTGCTTCGCATCGCCATGCCAAGAGGCTAACATTCTGTAGGAGCCGGCTTCTGCGCGCACGTTGCCTTTGGTTCGGGCTGGTTGCGGAGGATGCGGTGTAGTGAGTCGAAATGATTGCTGGGTTCAAGTTTATTGCGTGCGGAGCGGTGCATAGTCTAAAAGGAGGTCGGTGGTCGGTGTCCTCGGCGTTGGTATCAATAGGAAATGCGGAGTAATCAGGGGCGTCTGAATGCGTGCGTTTATACAAACCGACGTGTTCGATCGCCAGCTCGGTTCGGAAGAGGTTGTCCAATACGTCGTTGCATTGACGCAAAGCGGACCCTTTGGGAATCGATTATATCGAGGACAGAAGGTTGGTAGGAGACTTTAGGTTATTGCCCCTAGGCACTGCTTATTGCTAGCCATAAGAGGAAAAGAAGAAGAAAAACACGAAGTTCGTCGCACGGGGAGTCCAGCTCATTTTTTTTTTTTTTCGTATGTAGTAATCCGAACAAACAGAACCTTAACTGCAGGAGGCGGACAGCACTGGAATTGCATGAAGGCTAAATCGCTGGTATGCAGGAATGTGCGTTCGCTGATTCGTTCACTGTTTATGTCTGTTTAGCTCCCTATGTTTCGTTTCTTCTATCCCTGTCTCGCTGGAAGTAACAAAGCAGCGCCTGAATATTTCAATGGTCCTGTACCACTTTATTCTTTTGATGGACGGCTGGAAATCATGCAGTCACCGCTATTAGTGCACCTTGAAGTAGCGATGCAGTCAGTCGGTGTGCTCGCCGCCTGATTGAACACGCGTGTTTTTGAGCAAAGTTAGCCGACCGAGTTACGTGCTAGGATTGCGCAAGCGAAGGAGTCGAACGCCGGTGCTGCGAATTGAAACTGCCTGTCGGACTTCCACACGATAGTGTTTCGATACTATAGGATAATTGGGGTTTCCTTATATCACCAAATTGCTTGTAAAATATTGCTTTTTGAAACGATCTTGCTTTTTTTTTTTTTTTCGCTGGAAAGCGGAAAATGAGAGTTCAGTTTTCTGGTCTTTTAGTGACTTTTTACGTCGAAAGGAAAATGGTAATTTTATGGGTACTCTCGCCTTGATCAGTATTTTCGTGGGGCTTAGATCCAGCTGGCGTGGACTGCGGAATCCACTTACACGAGGAACTCAAACATTACTAGGCGAATGAAATCGGTCTGTTTCATCTGGTCACGATGCGTCAGCGAGGCAGTTTCGACAGCGCTACCGGTTGGGGCGACGCCAGACAAGAGTATACTCTCCCTATAGATCATGAAATGGGACGTGATCGTGATATATAACATGATAAAGGACTTGTTGTTTCGCACACGGCACCTCCTATCGCTGTCCCGTGTGTACGCTATAAGGGCGGAATCTCGCTTTCGCTATTGCGTTGAGCGTGAAATGCTTGCATGAGCACTCGTGTTAAATCCCCTCGACACCGAACTCGAAACTCTGAACCGAATTCGAAACCGAACTCGAAACATCTGAAACGAGTGCAGTACAGATAAAAGGAAAAACATACGACATAGATTTGTACGAAATGAAGACAGAAGGAGCACAAGAAGGCACATCACCCGTAATGCAGTTAGTGAAAGCAATTATTTCTAACGTTAGATATGACCCAAACGTGATGTTTACAATAAGTTATGACGTTCTTTTCCAAGAGTTGTCACTGCGGTGTCCTTCTGTGGGGGCGATCCGCGAAGGTCCCACGAAGCCCAAATCATGCATCAATAGCTACAAATGTCTGCTTCGATATCAGCCCCATCGCGGAACCGTTCTTTCCAGAAAGGCGCAATATATATTATTTTACTATGTCAGCGAAGTTTCCCGGGAACGCACAACAAGGAGTCATTAATTTGTGGCGTAATACAGTGGGGCAAGAAAAATAATATCATGTGTGTGCGTGTGCGTGTGCGTGCGTGTGCGCGTGTGTGCGTGCGTGCGTGTGTGCGTGTGTGCGCGTGCGTGCGTGCGTGTGCGTGCGTGTGTGTGTGTGTGTGTGTGTGTGCGTGTGTGTGCGTGTGTGTGCATTTGTGTGTGTGTGTGTGCGTGTGTGTGTGTGTGCGTGTGTGCGTGTGTGTGTGTGTGTGTGCGCGCGCGTGCGTGCGTGTGTGTGTGTGTGCGTGTGCGCGCGTGTGCGTGTGTGAAGGGCAGGGACGTCCACTATATACACAGATTAGCTGTCCGCTTGGAAGATCAGGAAATAGTAGATAATACTAGGAGAAAAGAAGATATGAAAAGAATATGTCCGCACAAGAACGAGGAAGGCATGTGACAACGACTGCCTTTTTGTATTCAGTCCTGATGTTTAAAAAAAACGCGCTAGTGCTTTTAGAGCAACCCAGAGTGGCGTCGGCTCTTACCACTGCCGAAGCGTTGCTTTTTCCGTAACGAGACCGTTGTCCAGTTTGTCGATCGAGTGCAGTGTAGTACAACGTTTCTTTCTTTATTTCCCTCTCTCTCTCTCTCTCTCTCTCTGTATATATATATATATATATATATATATATATATATATATATATATATATATATATATAATCAGCCTGCCTTCGAAAAAATGCGACTAAAAAGGGATCGCAAAGGTGCACGCCTCCATTTCACGTTTCCGTGGTGTGTCGAACTGAACACGTTTGAAACGTATCATTTTTTGTAGTAGCTTTTTTTGTTGTTGTTGTTGTTGTTCTGCGTCCATGCACTGAACGACGCGGAAGTAATGACTACCGACAGACACCAAATCTCCTTCGCAGGCGCGCCATGCAGCGCCACACAGCGGCACGAAAGCAACGCAGCGGCTTTGCGACCGCCCATTGTTCTAAGGCAGCAGTGCCAGGAATAGGCACGACGCGAAGCGGAAAACAACAAGGAACAAAAAACAACGAAAGCAAAGTAAAAGAAAGAAACCAACGCGTTGCATTTACGCAGACATGCCTTGGATGAACACATAGCGACTGATCCGGTCTGGCGGCGGGCCTATATACATTGTATCAGTTCGCGATCCTTAGCGAAGGTATTTTACACGCAGTCCTATCCTCATCATTCCCTCCGAAACGAATCAAAACAAAGAGAAAGAGGATGTGCCGCTATCACTGCACGTGCTAGTAGTAAGGAGGACAGAAAAAGATAAAAGGTTCCTATATAGCGGAATCTAAGAGAGAGAGCAATAGTTGTACTCCGCCTCAAAGGCTGCTTCAGGACGGCGGCGAGCGACCGCGTTTACTGGAGCGGGCGCGGGGGTCCCGTGGACTTCATCCATCTTCGCAACTCGTTCGCGCGCATGCGTCCAACGCACGGCTGCGGTAGCCGGACACGACAGCGGGCCGGACCGGACCAGTCGGCAGGCGCTGGCCATGCACGAGCACCTCGAGGCAAGGAAGTGGAAAACGAGAGAGAACTGGAAAAAAGAAGCAAGGGAAATGAGGGCTGGGGATGCACTTGTATTACAACCGCACGCAGTCGCAAGAACGCATGGAAACACGGCGTCGTCGATCGAAATGCAAGCAGGATCAAAAGCGTCACTTTGGCTCGCAGACAAAAAGAAAGAAAGAACGATAAAGGAAACTGGCAAGCAAGATCAAGAAAAAAATAATGAAAAAGGAAAGGGGAGTCGGCAAACCTTACAAGACGGGCAACCGCCGCTACGATGAGGACCAGCGATTCGGCGGGGAGGCGGAGGCCGGGGAAATCGTCACAGGCCATAGAAGCATGCGAGAAGACGGGAGACCGGGAGAGAGAGAGAAGGGGGAGGACAAGAAAAACCTTTGCCACAAAGTTGCTTTCATTAATAACTGTTTCTTCTTCCTTTTTCGCGCCGTCTCTTTCCAATAAGTTTGACGTTCATTAATCATTCGGGCGATAGGGCTGCGAGTCGGGTCCGGGGGAGGGCTGCCAACACGCGCAGCGGACAGCCGAGCCAAGCCAGCCAGCCAGCCAGCAGCAGAGGCACTCCCCACTTCAGGCGAGCCGTCCTTTTCTCGTGCAGAGCGGAGTTGCTCCCTTTTTCGTTTCTTTGCTCTTTTTTTTTTTCTTTTTTCCTTCGGTTCCGACTAGCTTGCAGCTCTCGGGTGAGCGCAAAGAAAAAGAGAAACCTTGTCTGGTAGAGTTGCCGAGAGTAACCAGGGCCAAAGAAAATGAAATCAAACATAGAAACGCGATCATTTAAATACAAGCACGTGCTCCGTTAAACCTTCCCAAGGTGTGTCGTCTTTTTCTTCCTTCCTTTCTTTTTTTTTTCTTGAATTTCCTCTTCAAGCGAAGACCCGCACACAGTTCGCATGTTGGAGAAAAAAAAATAAAGTAAGAAGCACGGAGGCAAGAATCCGTATAGCTTCGGCTAAAGATAAACCAAGAGTAAGACGAGGAAGTGTAGCCTTGTACGGTGTTTTACAGCGATACAGGAAGGAGCATAGCTTGGCCGCCGCGTGAAGAACTTCGCACCTTAAATATATGCATTGATCGTTTTGTATTGAGATGAGTTGGAAGGCCGTTAATTTTCTCGGGCGGAATGATGGGCAGAACGAGTATGACTCATTAGGTTCGATAGCGGAACAAAGCACGGCGCCTCGCTGCGCTGGCTTCGCGGGAAAGCCCTTCCTACAAGCCTGTCTGGAGAGACGCCGGTCTTTTTGTGCGTTTCATTTTGGTTGCGGCATCTCGCGATACCGCTTGGCTTAGATAGAAGCCCCCACCCACGTCTTGTACAATTGCGTAATTACATACTGGGCAAGTGTATGCAATCGTACCGAAAAGTGTGTCGAATAGAACGCACGTACAGTCAGGCGACGTTCTATTCATTCAGGTGCGGAGTGTGCGACGTTTCTTCATATTGCTTAGCGCTACTTTGCTGTGACAATTCTGATATTGCTTGAAAATTGATGCAATTTCTTTCGTTTTTAATTCTCGCCCTTTCTGCACCTTAATTGTGGAACGTTTCAGAGTAATCACAGTGACATAAGGTACTCCGCACGTCAATAACAGTGGTCTGATGCGGTGATGAGTATCTGACGTGGCCAGTTCATCTGGAGTGGATCTGCCTATATGAGGGGTAAGGGGTTCAAAGTGAAATCTAGTATGTAGGAAATACGGTTAATTTTTCTATGAGCGCAAATTGAAACACGAACAAGAAATAACTTAGCCAGAACTTCAGCTCTATGGTTGCACGTGTGCGACGCGGAATCGATCTGTACACCCGACTTCTAAACACGGTGTTTAGACAAGAATTACGTTTTCGAGCCCGAATCATAAGCCCCTGTTAGAAATGCAGACGAATCCGGAAACGCAGCAACGCGGGCTCGGCATTTTCGACTTGTTCGCGCTTGAATGTAGGCTGTCAGTATACCACTTATTTGTAAAGCGACGAATATGCAACTTATCCGACGGCAAGAAAAGGGTTTGAAAAAAAAACAAAACATGCAGTAGTTTGTAGTCTTCGAGGTGCCTACCGAGCTGCGACCCAGCACCGCATGTTTTTGACGATACGTCAAATACCTGTATAGTTGGCTCGCGTCTCTGCGACCAGACATGTTGCGCATGTTTACGTATGCGCAAAACCGGCGCTATTTCCCTTCTTTCGCCCTCTTTTCGTCTCTATATCCCATTCCGGCAGTACAGGGTAGCAGACCGGAAGTGCGTCTGATTAACGTCCCTGCTTTCCTTGCTTCTCTTTCTCTCGGTGGACATTTTGCTCGTTTCGGCTTGGACCAGCACAGTCCCCCAACGCTTCTTGATATGTGCACCGTAATTCGAATTTCTAACATGACAATGTTTTGGCTACAGCTCGCCGCAAAACGGAAGTTGGCGCAGCAGACTGTATGCTATTCGGCATGCAAGAAGATGCCGTAAACAACGTTCCCTTTGGCTTCCGCTTAATTAATCTCTAGGCCTTATTTCGCCGTGACTAAGTATTATTTGGCTCTCCCGCAGTCTATAGCGCGTAAGTGTGGAAGAACACTACAAGAAGACAGCGCAGAAACTTCACCGCTAAAGGAATCGTGCTGGGCAGTTCAAGATTACGTTTCGGAGTGTCCCTTGCCGGACCTTCTCTCTGCAGCAGTATATAGCTGCCGGCAGAGCGGATATGGGTAACCCAGGGCCTCCGCTTTCGTCTCCGAATGACGCTTGTCCACGCACCATGCTTGTGGCTTCCCACAGCCACGTATAGTTTACGGAAAGGCTCGCGACCAGTGTCGGGCCATCTGTTCACTTCCTATGCCTGGCCGGGCACTTTAGTCGGAGAGGTCGGGAAAAGCCACTTCCGATGGGCCCATTACGACTCTTTCGCTTGTAGACGCCGAGATTGCGCGGCTGTGCAATCGATCTCCGTCCTTAGATGCGTTGTGGCAACGCCAAGTCCAACAGCGCGGCGTTAGGGACTTGTAACATGGTATGTACTGAAGTTTCGCTGCAATCCGGTTTGTCCAGACTGCCACTGAAAAAGAAAGGAGCGTGCTGTCACAGGATATCTTTTCCAGCTCACAAGCATACTCCCAGCGTTTCCTCGCTGCTAATTCGCTGCGATTTTCTGCTAACTGCTTTACAAGTAAAATTTAATCGATTATGACTCTCACCTCGCGCTTCGAAACAATGAGGTTCCTGACACCACCAACTTAATAACAATAAGAATAAGACACCACTAAGCGCCAAGTTGGTGGTGTCTTATTATCGTACTGGCTGTGCGCGGTCCACTTCCATGTAAAAAGCCCGAAATGCGATAGGCAGGTTGCTCCCGAAATGCTGACATCGGGCCTGCGCATATCAACACCTCACACTTCTTTCTGCACAGTGATTCTCTACAGTCGGTGCCCTCCTGTGACAAAGCTTCATGAAAGAGTTGATATTACTGGGTATACAGCGTCAACATTCTTATGGTTCATCAAAACTGAGAGCTGGGCGAGCTGGTGTGAATCCTCCTTACAGAGTGCGCGAAAAAGAAAAGTAGAAGAGAGAGAGAGAGAGAAACGACAAACACGGGCAGTGTCCGGCGTCCGGTACTTTAGTAAACTGAACGCGTGAAGAAGGCTGTGCAAATATGTAAGACAGAGCTACCAACATCGCATTAAAAGTGGCTCGTTCTTCACGCCTTTAAAGCTTTCCTTGCGAAAATTTAGCACGCGCACTGTCATTCATGTCTTTCACGTCCTTGTCTTAAATGGTAACGCTCGCATTGAACTGTTGCAAAGCACCCAAATTTGTCTTACCAATAGGGTTTCGCAAACTTCGATATAGTACAGGTGTCTTATATAATGTTTATTTCGTATCATGAAAATGTAATTAATGAATCTGGAAATCTTGAACACAGCGTGTCATGCGATGGATTGCACAGTGTCAAGGACTTTCCGGTATGTGCAGTGGCGGCGGGAGACAAGACGTATATGGACGCGTTTGATTTGATCAATTTGTTTGGAGATTATTTTGAGACCTTGGGCTTTCGGATTAGTGTATAAGGGTTCGCCAGTCATATAAATATTAATCGAATCAGGAGTGTTTAGGTTTGTTTAGTGATACAACATTTGAAGAGCGGATGAAGGGAACAAGCTAGACAGCCACATTCTTCATATTATATATGAGAGAGCTGTTCATTCGAGAAATTTACAAGCCAAAACGACGTAGAAGACATACCAAAAGGATATCCTAATAATGTGTACAGATCAGTATTCAACGCATTGGATTTCCAAGGCATAGAATAAACATTTTAGCTCGTGATTTTGTTCAGCGCGTGATAGCCGAGACAAAAAGCGTTCCGATGGATCTTTATATCGAACGAAAACAACTGTGAAATGCGAGGCACTGGTTGAGTGCCGCATATGGTGGCTCTCTTAAACCTCTAAGCGTCGTGCTTGTCGATAGCGTATCTCTCTGTGTAGAAGACACTGTCACACAAGGTATTGACGAAGTTGAACAACGCCGGAGCCATCGGTGCATATAAGACGGTTAGCCACAGTATAGTCAGAGTGAAATGGATATCAAACGATGCACACTAGTGTTTGGTCAGCAAGGAGGCCAAAAACCCCTGTGCGATTTTGGAATCATGTCACAGCTGTTTTTTGGCGCGCAGGAGGATATCGAGTGGTGCTAAAAGAGAAGGGGAATTGAGTGGAGTTGCAAAAAGGGGTGGCAAGCGAGACAGGAGCAGTGTCAGCAAGACAAGTGACGGTTGCTCCTTGAGGCAGTGAAATGTGCTGCCAGGATACCAGGATGCCAGGATGCCTGCCAAGAGTGTAGTACCATTTGAGGATCAAAGACGCCTCCTTAAAGGTAATGCATCTGGCATGGAACAAACTAAGTACGCTTTGCACACACATGAGAGTGTTTAAGTGCTTAATGTGTGTAATAAAGAACAGCAAGGCGGCAAATACGAGATGGGGCAAGATGATGCAATATATGTTGCCTTGTTACTAAGATGTCCTCTCTTACACTGCGAATCAGTGCGTCTATAGGCATGACGCTCGCGAACTAGCTGCCGTCACAAGTCGGCTTTCTCTCTCTATCTGCACACACCCAAATTTCAGTGCAGTGACATGTGCGCAGCTGATAAACGTGGACGGCGTCTAAAAGCCAAAACTCCTTACTGGGCGAATTTGTGCCTTAAAAATAGAAGTGCAACTCCGCTGCTCCATCAGTCAGCTGTCGTCGAACCGAAAGCCATGACTAACGATCAACACCACATACGTACAAGATTCGCTGTAGATCTAATAATCTTATAAGAGTGTAAGCTCTAATAGAATCATAATCTAATAAGATATAATCGGAACAACACGTGAATATGCTATGCGTGCCGATGACAACGGCTGCGATGCAGAAGACTGTGCCATGGTAAAATTTGCAAGAGTCGTGATCAGGAGAACTTGACACCATAACGCGTCTTCATCCAGAGCTGGAACGGGGCCGGTGGACTCTGCTGGCTCTTCTTGGGACATGTCGTCGGGTACTTGGCGTAAGCGGCGACCGGAATGCAGCTCCAGGAGAGGAATGTGGAGAGGCCAAAGGAATATTAAAGCACTTCCACCGCTTGGGAAGAAACGCTTTTATTCCACAAGCACGAGCTAGCGCGCCGATCGTGAAGATGAGAATCGATGGTGATGGTCATGTACAGATGAGGAAGATGACGTCCATAATATAAAGGCTATATATATATATATATATATATATATATATATATATATACAAACACGCACCATCTTGAGGGTGTCAGCACAGAAAGAAAATGCACCTCAATATACGACTGAATTCCCGAGAGGGCACACGACTAACTGGCACCTGGCGTCTACAGCAAGGGTATACACCTTAAACCATACCGGCAATTTGAGAAAGATGGCTCCCGTTGTCAAGAGAATTCTGATCAGGCACGAACTGAACTTCGGTTTCGCAACATTCAAGCTACATATAATACAGCAAGCCCCCCAAAATATTGGCGTACATATTTGTAAACAAAGACATGGAGGAAACACCGATGGAAAATTCATGAAATCACGCAATTGCTAACACTAGCGCTTAAGAACTTTCTTGGCATAGGCCAGAAGCCTGGTCAGGTTTTTACTTGCTGAAAAGAAAGAAAAAAAAACTGTTCTACTTGGTATGACCGATCGCAATTTCACATTACTTCACCAACTATAGTGAGTCCGCCTAATCAGATAAAGACGAACGCGGCACCGCCCTGCCCGTCGTCCCAGATGGTGAAGATTGGCTGGCGCACGGCTTTACTGTAACTTTACGTCCCTCTGAAATCACGCCTAAGCATGGACGACAAACTATATGCATAGCTTTTTAGCACATGAATTTCGCCGCATATATTTGGTTGAATTGGACCAATGGCAATCGTCGTCATTCCTGCTGCGAATACTTAAGGGGATATTTTACCTCATGAGCTCCCATCCACATGACATCAAAATGGAGAAGTCGTTCTTCTTGACACACACAGCACCGAATTCTTTTATAGTTGTTGCAGGTAAAACAAAAGGCTGAAATACGGTGACTGTTGCCAGCATACTTTTCATTTCTGCTATATACTTTTCATAAAAATCTCTGAAGATTGAAAAAGAAAGAAACCATCTAACGCATTAAGTTTACACATCTGTAACTCAGCATGGAACAAAAAAAAATAGAACAATATTGTAAGCTGCATCTGTTGCTACATCTAACGCGGACAACATTGTCACATGATACACTGCTCTGAAAAATACCAGTTTTTTAGCATGGCTTGCAAAGAAAACCCCGTATACAATGTAAAATTTCGCATAACCTGCAAACTGATATATGCTAGCACTCCGTTTCAGATACATTAACATATTTATTTATTTATTTATTTATTTATTTATTTATTTATTTATTTATTTATTTATTTACATGTACCTTACAGGCCTTCGAGAAGGCATTGTGTAAGGGCGGAAATGCGGTAACATAGTATGGAATCGGGAAAATGTAGTGTACTTAATATTCACATCGGTACACGGGAACAGCGCAACAACCTGACAAGGACAAAGAGAAGCACGATGAAGACACACATAGCGCTATAACGATGAACAACCGACAAATCCAACTCGAAACGCTGCTTAACTCGCTTAATAAAAAAAAAAAAAGAAAGAGCGCAAGAAAGGCCACGCACAAGACTGAACACCACGCCTCGTTATTTTCGTGATAACAAACCTTCTTAACTTCGTGACATTTCTTTTGTGGTGTACGGTAAAGGAGTAGTATACGCTTCGGGCGTCACTTCATTTTTAAGAGAAATACACAAATCATTGGAAATTTTCCTAAAAAGATTGACGCCACAAATTTGCATTTTCCTTCCAATAATCAGCATAATCTAATTTCCTTTTATTCAAATTGCTTCAGCGATCGTTTAATGACGGCATATCTATGCTTTTCGGAGTGCGCGTCTATATCGCTCTCGTTAGCGAGCACGAGGTCGCGGGATCGAATCCCGGCCACGGCGGCCGCATTTCGATGGGGGCGAAATGCGAAAACACCCGTGTGCTTAGATTTAGGTGCACGTTAAAGAACCCCAGGTGGTCAAAATTTCCGGAGTCCTCCACTACGGCGTGCCTCATAATCAGAAAGTGGTTTTGGCACGTAAAACCCCAAATATTATTATTATTATTGTCCTGCGCCTTGTGCTTCGTCGTTTGCACGGCTGTCATTCTCAGCTTGTTGCTGGACATCGCGAAGCAGCTGTCATATCAGTTCGCGCGCAACGCGGTGCAAGTTTTTCTCACACAATCTAAAAACTTCACGCTTCACATTTGTTTGCTGAGTTTCTGACACCAGCACTATAGCTGCGCAACAGCCGGCGGAAAGCACAGCAGCCATTGCCCCTCTGCTCAGGAAACCTATATGTCCTTAAAAAATTTGCGACGCCGAATATTTTTGAAAGCACGGGAACCTCGAGATAAACAACGACACACTTCATTCACAGCAAAGAAACTTAGCTGTGTGTGAGAATAGTGCCAAGACGTCGTGTCTGCCCACCGTCACCGATGAAGGGAAACTCATCGTCGCCGAATTTAACTCGCTAAAGGTCAAAGCACTTATAACAATAGAGTTTCATTTGTAAAGCACATGATTATATTTTGTGTAAAAATGTAAAGATGGTATCTTTATGTGCTAATTGTGCTTATCCCTGACGATGTGTTTGATTATTCTGAGTATATAACAAGGGGAGGGGAGGAGGGGGAGGGCTTATAACCTTGTATGGTTCATTTCTGTTTTTTTTTAAAGAAAATACTCTGATTATTCTTGATTTCACGACTGCCATCGTGATTTTTTGTTTTCTTTATGCGGAGCCATTACAGGCGGCATGCATGGGCAGATCCCGGTGCGAGCCGGTATAAACGGGCAAAAAGAAAGACTGAAATGCACAAAGAAGGCGTAAACAGTCACAACGCATTCTTAAGCATTACGAAAGGGTTTAGTAACATCAATCGAACCATGAAACAACGTAAGCGTCTCAAATCGGTAATGAAAAATTGCCGATGGGCGGCCCGTCATTGAACTGCCTGCGGGATTACACCGCGCACTTCGTAGTGTTGTCTACGAGTATAGTTTGATATAAGCGCGTAATTTTCTGTTTTCGCTGTTTATTTCTTTTTGACAGGTTGCTTTCTATACCGCCGACGCCCTCCCCTCCCATACCCTCCGTATACCAACGCTTAACGTAATGCCCTGAAAAGGGCCCTTAGGGCTAGATAAATAAGTATAATGATGTTGACGATTACGGTACCACCCCACAAAGTGCAGTGCTTCAGTTCACTTGCGTGTTCATAGACGATTTGCTACCCATAGCCCACTCCTTCTGCTAGACAGCCGAAAATCGGAACGCCTGTACGTACCTCTCGGTTCGATGACGAAAACCGAGACGCAGGCGAAGTTTCACGCTATGCAAAGCCGCGTTCACACTATCCCCCCCCTACCCCCCCAATCTACTGAACATCCAGCCGAACTTCCTAACCCTATACCTGGAAGTTACTCCTTCGCAAAATCGAAACGAACCCACGTGGAACGACGAAAAAGCGTTAATTGTCGGCCAGGCTCGCAGACAACGCAGCAAAGGGCAGCGGCGGTACTTAAGACCCCTGGCGGAATGGCACCGTTTTCTTGGCCGAGAGATTAGCGCCCGAGGGCGTCGGGGACGCTCGCGCTGTGCCGTTGCATCGACGGCGCGCGAAGTTCGCTGTAATGAAGACGAATCGATTACCTAATTACTCCAGCCACGGCACAGACACCCAAGTCGAGTCACACGCAGGAATCCCGGTCGGCAAACGCGGTTCGGGACAATACAGGCGTCGCGCGAGTGAACGCTCCGCATTTTCCACGCTGTAAGATGCAGAAGGCCCTTCCTATACGCGCGTCTAGCGTCTGCGACGTTGGTGAATGCGAACGCCCGGTATATATGGGCATTGAGGCGGCATGCATTCCACGCCGGCCCACAAACTCGGGCAACGTTCCTGTGCCTGTGTGAGTAGTTCTTAAAAGGAATAGAAGCGAAAAGTGCACCGCCGTGACTGCCTCTCGCGAGAGGGCACCTCAACAGCGCCATACGGGAATGGGCGAGGGATTAATATGCCCCGTTTTTCTTTCACTTAAACGCTCTAGGCCAGCACACCCAAAGAGCCTCCGTGCAGAAGGCCTCATTTGCGCTACTAAGATTCGTGCGGTCTACAGGCCTTCACGATAGACTTTAAGAACACCGTCACCTAATGCTCTACAGTGTACGCTGTCTCTCTGTGCTCGACCCTCTCTTCTCTTGCCCTCTCTCTCTTTTATACTCCTACCCCTTGCCCGCGTGTAGGCTAGCCAATCGGAACTACCTCCGGTTAACATCCCTACCTTTCTTTACATCTTCTCTCTCCCTCTCTCTATCTCTCTTTCTGAGCGCCCAATCTCTGCTCAAAGGCTGAAGAGCTTGAAGTAATATTATTTTTGTAGATTTGATTTTTTTTTCGACGTTGTTATGATAACAGAAACACGGTATCAAATCAATAGCAAAGCAGGGAAGCGCAATACACGTACTTGTCCTGCTTGGCTGACTTTGATGACTGTTTAGCTAAATCTCAAGAAATGAATCGTTTACTTCTTTTTTACGGCAGTGACGCTATATTATCAAGCGAAAGGTTTGCAGTAACCTCAAGGCTCAAGGCATAAATTTGCTTGCACGACTTTCCTTCGATCATCGTAGTTACACAGCACATACGAATAACACGCGAAATACGGGAAGAACGAGAAGGACCAAAAGTCATTGTTTGTACGTGCTGTATAACATACGCAGTCAAGTTAAGCTAACTAGCCTACCAGCACGTCCTTGCGAAGTGCTTGGGCCATGCCTTAACGTAGGCCTCGAAAGCGCGTTTCGTAACCACAGTCGCAAGGCTGGTTTTTAAAAAAAAAGCGCAAGCCCACGTCTCGTCGTCTGCGCTTAAAATGCGCAATTAAGAGGAGAAGGCAACACTCACCGGTGACATAAAAGGGGCGGCTATAGTAGTTGCACCACCTCGCACTGAAAGCGAGAACTATATCGCCCCGGCGGTGCTCTTCTCTCTCTCTCCGGGGACGTGACCCTGAGCGTCCGGAAACGAGTTGACCGCAAGGCACGGAAAGCGAGTCCTCGGAAGCGAGCCAAGCAGAGGGACATTCCGGGGCCAAGCCGCGGAGCTCTCGGCGAGAAAGGTCATCCTGCGGTTATACAGAGTAACGAACGAACGAAAGAACGAACGGAGCACCCGGACACGACGCGGAACATCCGCGAAGCAGCAGTGCCGTTCCGTTTTCCTACCGCCCCGAGTGGAACTACAGACCTGCGGTCAGTTGGGCAGTCGGGAGCGCAGCGGCCCTCGGCGGAGTGGTGGGGGGAGTGGGGGGTCACATACGCGCGAAGCTTCCTCATTCAGGGAAATGGCGATCGCGCGACTGTACACACAAGCCGCTGTTGTTACTCCCGCTGAGTGCCGCCGTTTTACGGGTTCCTCTATGAGGCCAGAAAATAAAAAGCCCCCCCTTTTCTTTTCCACTTTCTCTCCGCAGCGCGAGACTCGCCTTTTCGCCGAGCATTCTCGCTCGCGCGCGCGCGCGCCCGCGCAATTGTCGGGTCGTAAATTTTCCGGCGCGCTCCCCACGGTCGCCGCTGCTTCCGCGGTGCCGGCGACATTCGAGTCGTCGTCGCGTGTCCCTACAACGCTCTCTCACACAGACGCACGCCGGCCCCCGTTTGGGATCGTTTAAAAAGATATTTCTCGGCGCTTTCGCCCCAGAGACAACAGCCCGCCGCCCGTTCTTTTGCCCCCTGTTTCGACATCATCAGCTCTCGTCGTCTTGGCCCTCCTCTCTATCTTCTACTAAACCCTTCCTTCTAACCCTTCCGGGCAAGCACTTTCGTGAATCTATCTATATATGTTTTCTTTTCCTGTTCCTTTCTTTTCTGGACCCTTCAAGCATCGGCAGTCGCTTCTTCGCTCCCGGTGCGAAGACGCGCGAAGCACGTCTGCCTGCTGCACACAGTGGACAGTCTCGGAAGAGGGGGCGAAGCGGTCCAAGTGAGGGCCTCTTGTCGGACGCTTTCAAGGCGCCGTTTAGCAAAACGCGCGTCCAAACGATTGCGGAAGGGTCAGTTTTTTGAAAGATGGTTCGCTGCGTGAAAGCGAACAGAGTGAGTCGTTCTCGCTCGCAGAAAGCGAGCGCGCGCACCAGGGGTCAGTGCTGTCCACTACCCGGCTCGACCTCTCCAGATATCTCTTTCGTGAGGGAGAAAAGAAAGGGTTGTTTTTACAGCTATTCATCCTCCGGGCGGCGAGGAATGGACACGTCGAGCGGGAAATGGGGGGGGGGGGGGTTGCTGCACTGTCGGACGTCCACGTGTACAGACAGCTAGCTAACAACTTGTTTCTGGCATCTCCCTTGCTTGCTCTGATCTCTGTATGCCAGAGCACCACGTTGAATAAACTTTTCACCTATGCTAGGATTTGATCATACCTGCTGTTACAAACCCTGCAAATGAAATAAATGGCAGGGTTTCACGCCTTCAAAACAGATAGAAATTCGGGGAACAAGCATACGCCAAATGGCAGGACGGATGGCGCCGCGGTAACTTAATTTGTAAAGCACCGCAAGCGTGATGCGGAGGCTGTGGGTTCGATCCCCACCTGAAGCAAATGTACTTTTTCACCTCAACAGCGTATAACAAATAACTTCACCTATGCTTTCTCTAACTTCATCGTATGTCACTCATATAACTGCGATGTAAGATGGCGCGTATGTTTTTAATTGAAATCTCGAGAGGCTTGCCTGGCAGCTTGCCTAGCAAGCTACTTCAAATGACATATATGTGGAGTGACAAGCGCAGAACCCAATACACTAGCAAAACACACGCGGTCAGGAACATATAAAGCGAATTACACCAACTCGTTGAGGTGACTGCCTCGTTGGATAGTTAGAAAAACCCTGTATAGCGCAGTACGCGTATAGCGCGTACGCAGTAAGCGACGGTACGTCATGGCCAAACGAGAGAGGCAGAACGCAATAAGTGTAGAGATTTGAAGTACCTCTATATACAGCTCATATGTGGGTACTGTATGGAGAACTGAGAATAAGTTAAAGGAGAAGGCTTGCCGGTAAACAGCCTATATAGACGGTTGACTTCTGACTTTGCCATTACTTCTTTATACAGTGTTCCCCGTAAAATCTGCATATAATGCTGCGGTTGTGCAATACCGCTGGCACACAGGCGCATAAAGTTATTCGAAGTAAACTTCGCGCTGAAGGGCCCTTTACGACAAGGAGTTGCGCCGTTGATACGTGGGACGGAGTGGTCCCCTTTATGCGGTGTCCCGAGGCGACGGAGCCACTCGCGCGCATCTGGAAGTATGGCTGCAACAAAAGTTCACTGCGAGAAAAATTGGGCGTTTGTCAACTGTAAGAAACATTTTTTTTTTGAAGCAATAGAATTATCACCAAGACTACGAAGTGTTTCGACAACTCTTTTGTTGTTGATGGGCTGCACACGAGCCTGCTACGCCTTTACACCAATAAAGTAGTTTGGGTTTCTCCATTTGCTCAAGGGACCCTTCCCAGAAACGATATACTCCTTTGTCGTGGATCGCCTAGTGTTTACGAATTTTGGTAAATGTCCCGTAGTTCGTAGGAATTTGGAGTAACCGCGTGTATCACGGGCATTAAACAAGACAACGAGAACTGTAAAGATCGAGAGAGAGAGAGAGAGAGAGAGAGAGAGAGAGAGAGAGAGAGAGAGAGAGAGAGGGGGGGGGGGGCGCTAGTGAGCTTAACCAGACGTACGTCCGGTTTGCTACCTTGCACTGGGGCAAGAGAGAGGTACAGGGATGAAGAGAGAGAGAGGAGATAGAGCACAGTTTCGCGCGCTTTTAATGGTTCGCTGCGAGTCTACACGCGGTCGCCAATACCGGTCGACTTGAGGTACTGCAACAACGCTTTCGTAGCTTTCTGTGCCATCGACGCGTACGGCCATGGTCAAAGGATCTTCATTTCTAAAAATGGTCTAAGGTCCAGCCGGTTCAATGCTGACTGGGGAGCTTCACGCTCGATTCGTATTCCTATGTATTCATTCGCGAAATGGGGAGAGTCGCTCTCGGAAAAGCGCGGAACTAGGGCAACACACATGTGACATGTTTAAATCATTTCAAACACCCATGAAAATATTGCTGCATAGCATCGTGCACAATCGAACCACTGAAAAACGTAGAAAAGTGGGTGCATGAGATTATCATCGAATGGCGCCGATTTTCACATTACCGCACCATCCTGCATATTTTTTCGCGCGGAGCAGCAGGGGGTCCGACCTTGTCGCGAGGAGGACAACAGTCGGCACCGGACGATGCAGCTTCGCCGCCGACGCCGACCATTACCACCATTGCGGGACTTATATGAGAGTAAGGGAGAAGCGGGAAGGAGCAAAGGGCAATACTAATAGCGCAAGTGAACACTGAGCGGCAAAGAATGAGGGAGAGAAGGCGAGACGACGTCACTGACGTCACTACCAAAGCGTGCGACACCACGCGGGCCATATATACGGTCGCCCGTGCAGCGCCACTCGAGAGCACCGCCTAGGCACAATGTGCAGCCACTTGAGATGATGCAGACAGACGCACGCAAGCTGCGAGCGAGCGAAAGGAGTGCCGGTGGCCACACAAGAGCGCGTGCTCGCGACTTTCTCACGCCGTGGTCTCACCACCGCCAGACAGGGTTCTCAACCCCACGTATGGGAGAGGGGGAGGCGAAGCCACGCCACGCTGCCCTCTCCCTGCTTCTCTATATACCCGCTCCACCCCCACCCTCCCCTTCTTCAACCTCCTTACTTCTGTGTGTGTGTGATGTGCGACAGCCATATAGTTTCCTCACAGCACCCTTGCCGACCCTTCGCAGTGTCTTGCCATAGACATGCTAATACGAGAAGAAAACGAAGAATAGGCTATAGGCCTGGCCCACTGATTTATTAATTTCCTCTTCGTTGAGAGCCAGGGATGCGCACCGGCAATAAATCTGCGCCGCTCGCCGGTCGAAGACTAGCGAACTCGCATTTCCGGCGCGTTGTTTGTCGCCCGATTTGTCGTCACCCGTTTGCTGCTCACCGGAAAAGAAAAAAAAAGGAAGAAATAAAAAAAATAACATACGCACACGAGGAGTGCCTGGCGCTTTAAGTGCTGCCAAGACCCTTCTGTGGTGTTGAAAGGTAAGGACTCGACGGCCAAGTCGAAGAAAAAATAGTATGAGGGGTAAGATGTGTGTCTGCCTTCGCTGCTTGTATGCCCAGTAGTCTAATAATGGCTGAAAGTAGAGCGCGGAAGAGCGTAAGGTAAACAGACAGTTGCACAGGAAGCACGTTTGCAGAAGAAGCGTCTTGAGCCTTTGTTAAGTTTTTCTTTTCTTTTTCTTCCTTTGCGTTACAGGGAACTCAAGCGGAAAAGGAGCACGTCGTCGTTCTAAGCTGCTAAGTGTTGTCATGACGACAGTAATGATCGTTAATGAAAAGTTTAGCGAAGCACAACAGGGCGTCGCTGAAAGTGTCAAGCGCATCATGTGATGACGCCATGCACCGTGTATAACGGAATATCTTACCGATTGTGCTGTGTGATTTGCTCTTGAGAGTTCCTTCCCCAGAGCACCCCTAATTCATCCTTCTATAGGCCATATTCCCGAATACCAAGCGGGCTATCGCCACTATAAAAAATAAGATTCACAATTCGGCCGCTGCAGCTTTACTTCAATGGGACTGAAACGAACCCAGAGTCATATATATGCCTCCGTGCTCGGCTGTTGCCAGCTTCTTGCTCAGTTCACTTCTCTACAGCCCATTTCCACAACTTTGTGTTGCCGAATTGTTCACTTACTGGCTCTTGTTCTGCTTGTATATTCGGACACTCCCGATAGTGCATATATATACACAATGACACATTACAAGTGGTTGAAGTTGTCTACTCGGCAAAAGAGCAGCTGCCAGCAGCCAACACCCACAAAGTCAAGGTAAGAGCCCCAAAGAAAGCTTCGCTTAAAAAAAGAAAAATCGTGTAATTTTACACGCACTCTTTTGCAGGTATCAGTGACGCCGGTTGTTTCCATCAGACGAATAACTAGGTTCTGGAGGCGCTAGCACAAAGCTGTACACTGCAGTAACCCAGAAAACGTGTTATACCCTGTCCACCTGACGGACTGGTAAAATTAATTAACTTACTTTCTGCGGTCATTTACTGCTGACTGAGTTACTGTCTGACCGCTTTTACAGTTTATGAAAATAGCTATTAAAGGTTTATGCTTCATCCCCCTCAAGCCATCAAACCCAGGCTTCGATCAGTGATCTGTCACGCGAGCCGTCTTTCCTTTCGTCTTCATATAATCCTTGTTGTCATCGCTGTCGTCGACTTGTCCCCTTCCTCACGTCACTGCGGTCGCATCTGTTAATGAATTGTTCTGGTCGTCAGGAATCCAGCTGCCAGTGTTGCGTATTGCGTAAGACTGTTTTTTTTAAACATTAGTACCACTCGACAACCTTATACCTATGATGCTACGAAACAACAACAACAACAAAAAAAAAAACAAGAAAGGTATGCACTGGCCCCGCATTTATTACCCAAGAGTCTCTGCGCGAAATCCTGTCAGCGGGATCGTTGATGCCTAATGAACGGCAAGCAAAAAATAAAATATTGAACAGAAAGGGGTGGGAGGCCAGGGACGGCAAGAAAAGCCACGAGAGAGTTGATCTAATCAATGAACGCCCTATCTACGACCGGTAGGCGAAAAGTCCTAAATTATCCACGCATATTGATGGCTGCACTCGCAGAAGCGAATTCGGAGTCGAAGCGCAGAGACGAACCATGCGCGTGTGGGGAGCATACATCTGCACTCAGTGATGAAGACCTCATGAATAAGCAGGTGGCAGGACCCGACCCTGACAGTCAGAGCAATTTCAATTTCGAAAGAACGAAAGAGCGGTGTAACGTACACGAAAAGAGCGACCAAATCCATACCGTGACTCACACGGTGAAAACACATGTCTCCTAGAGCGCGCCGCCACGTCTATACCAGAAAGCGCCCGTTCGCGAACACCTCATCGCCGTCCCAGCCAATCAGCTCCGTCTCAAACTACCGCGAGCATTCGTTTCCATCAGAAACGTGCACATATGCACACTGGCGGGGACACGTGAGCATGCCAGAGGCGGTTGTCGACGCCGGACGAGGAACGGGAAGGAGAAGGAGAAGAAGAAACCGAACGGAGCAGTTCGTGCGTCGGCACGGAATTCATCTGCCCGATCTGATTGGACCCGCAGACGTAATAACAGGTCGCGAGAGAACTTAACCACGCCACTAATGGAGCGGGAGAAGGCCGCAAACAAGACGTCCGACATCCGACTTCGCGTGGGCACGCAGCCGAGCCAAGCCGACTGCGCGCGAGCGAAGGAGCGAGCGAGCCGGACCAGCAATACACGGGACCACGCATGCGTGCCGCAACTGATTGGTCCTGATCGAGCTGCGTGCCTTCCGTTTTCTGCAGCGAAAAACCAATTGGTTTTTTTTTTTTTTTCGAGTGGATGCATGGAGACTTGCCGCAGGGCGCCGGTGGCCGCCGCGGCACAGCGAGGCGACAAGGTGTGGCCCCGGACATCTGCGGTGTCTCGCGAGAAGCGCAGGTGATCACGCGATGGCTGTACGACGTCTACAGCGCGCCGCAGGTACGACGAGGTTTGCGAAACGGAGCGGAGGTCAAAAAAGAAATCAACACAAAAGCGAGGCCCTCTGCCGGAGGATTTTGCGTCACATTACGCCTCGCTCATACACGGCGCGCACCCTGTTATTTCCGTCGCTCGCCGGGCGGAATGAATTGGAAATGCGAGAAGAACGGGACGAGGAGGAAGTGACGGACGTGTGGTAGATGCTGATGATATAGTTGGCAGCAGGTGATGTTAATGGCGGCCCCGAGAGACGCGCTGTCTGTGCAAGACGCCCCGAACAGAATGCTCAACCAGAAGCAGCAGCGCGCGCAGGCGTTCCTTTTCTCTCTATACGAGCATGTATGTGCTGGCTCGCGCGAGATGTGCCGCTGTACTTAGTTTACCGCAGTAAAAATGTCTCCATCTGGACCCGCATGCACAAAAAAAAGTGTTCTTACGCTAGAACCTTGTTCGTAAGAGTAGGGTCCAACCATTCGTCACACTGTACGTATCATTAGCCACGGCGGGTCGGTCAACGGCGAGCTGCTCTCGCGAACGGAAATCTTTGGTACTTCGGACTCCCTGGTGTACAAAGAGTGCCACCAAGAACTCCAACCGGACGCCAGATGTGCTGGAACTCCATCTTCGGCGTCCGCTGATTTACGGAACACGAGCTCTTGTATCCCAAATTAGTCTGGATGCAGTTTTATTTACAGCACGCCGCTGTTAAAAGGAGGCTGTGATAAAGGCCTATTGAACTGCATTATGCTAGGATTCTTTTCATTTTCTATTCTTTTTTTGCCCTTCATCACTAGCAAAATAGGTAAGGAAAAAAAAAACTCATAGAATATATGCAGGATACTACGCCGAGCAGTATCCTGTTTCACAATTATCTAGCACAGGAGTTAAACTGCATGCGATGCGTGCTCTGCACTGACTCTCATTACATATATATATATATATATATATATATATATATATATATATATATATATGCAGACGGCGCTCTGGCTGCAGGTGCACGCGGCGTAGGGACACGTGCGTGTGCATGATTATGATAGTCTTACGCCAGATCAGGGCCCGTTTTCACAATGAGTTATTGCGCGAGAATTGTTCGTAAGAGAAAATTTCAGCTAATCCTGATGCCGGACATATCTTTCGGAAAGGTAGCCGGCAAATGCAATAGAACACTAACGAGCGAAAAACTCTGCTAATTCAGCCCCAGAGTCCTTTGATAACTCCGCTCGCCAGATGTAGTTTCCACACGAATTCCACATTATCGAGAAAGTGTGTGCCTAAGCATGTAAATACCTTCAGTTAACTTCCACCACAACCACCTGCCAAGCTAGATTTTTTCCTCTTAATCTAAATTACTCGTATATAAGAAGGCCCGTGCTCAGAAAAAGATATTGCGGTAGAGTTTCTCGCTAGACGAAATTCGAGCCAATCCCAATGCTGGACATAACATTAGTGAAGGCTGTCAACCAATGGCGAAGATAACTTACGAACAAAAAGCTTTGTGAATACGGCCTCAGATACTCGCGTTTTCTCGCCAAGGTCACACCGCTGCCTTCCTGTATCTTTACCGTTTAGCTTTGACCCAACATGTTTACCCATTATGTTACATGTTAATGCAACAGGTTAATGCACTGATTATATTCTTCGCTCTAGAGTGATTTGGGTAAACAGCAGTCATTCAAGATACATAGCTTTCATTGATTACGAGAAAGCGTTTGATTCAGTCGAAACCTCAGCAGTTATGGAAGCATTACGGAACCAGGGTGTAGACGAGCCGTACGTAAAAATACTGAAAGATATCTATAGCGGCTCCACAGCCGCCGTAGTCCTCCATAAAGAAAGCAACAAAATCCAAACAAAGAAAGGCGTCAGGCAGAGAGAGACGATCTCTCCAATGCTATTCACAGCGTGTTTACAAGAGGTATTCAGAGACTTGGATTGGGAACAATTGGGGATAAAAGTTAATGGAGAATACCTTAGTAACTTGCGATTCGCTGATGATATTGCCTTGCTTAGTACCTCAGGGGACCAACTGCAATGCATGCAAAGCAGAAGGGTGGGTCTAAAAATTAATCTGCAGAAAACTAAAGTAATGTTTAACAGTCCCGGAAGAAAACAGCAATTTACGATAGGTAGCGAGGCACTGGAAATGTTAAGGGAATACATCTACTTAGGGCAGTAGTGACCGCGGATCCGGATCATGAGACTGAAATAATCAGAAGAATAAGAAT
Source organism: Dermacentor variabilis (assembly GCF_050947875.1). Lineage (NCBI taxonomy): Eukaryota > Metazoa > Arthropoda > Arachnida > Ixodida > Ixodidae > Dermacentor > Dermacentor variabilis. The sequence continues at coordinate 134,291,027 of NC_134572.1, read as the reverse complement.
GGGCTGGGGTGCATTTGGCAGGCATTCTCGGATCATGAACAGCAGGTTGCCATTATCCCTCAAGAGAAAAGTGTATAACAGCTGTTTCTTACCAGTACTGTCGCACGGTGCAAAAACCTGGAGGCTTACGAAAAGGGTTCTGCTTAAATTGAGGACGACGCAACGAGCTATGGAAAGAAGATTGATGGGTGTAACGTTAAGGGATAAGAAAAGAGCAGATTGGGTGAGGGAAGAAACGCGAGTTAATGACATCTTAGTTAAAATCAAGAAAAGGAAATGGGCATGGGCAGGACATGTAATGAGGAGGGAAGATAACCGCTGGTCATTAAGGGTTACGGACTTGATTCCAAGGGGAGGGAAGTGTAGCAGGGGGCGGCAGAAAGTTGGGTGGACGGATGAGATTAAGGAGTTTGCAGGGACAACATGGCCACAATTAGTACATGACCGGGGTAGTTGGAGAGGTATGGGAGAGGCCTTTTTCCTGCAGTCGGCGTAACCAGGCTGATGATAATGATGATGATGATGATGATTCATGATTTGAGAGTGCCTAGCCGATCCAACCAATTTTTAGTCCTCTGGGGAATTCCTTTTTATGATTCGGGTCCCCTGTGTCCACTTGGCATCGGTAACCGCATTCATTGCCAGGCAACTGGGCATGACCTAATTTAGTACTTTATATATTAATCCCAAAATCTAGTTACTTCCCTAAGGCGTTTAGGTTTTGGCGGTTTAAATCCTCACTAATTTCTATAAGTCGTCTTCGGCACAGGACAATAAGATCTGCAAGCAGAGCAAGTTGCCGGTGCATCAATTCTCACGTAATCACTAATCTCTGAAAGGAAACTATAGCTGAAAAGTAAGATTTCACCACCGTTTTCGGTGGTGAAATGATCAGTGATCAAAACAAATGCGTTAGAATGCGATCCGCAGAAGCCAAGGTCATGAAAACTAATGAACTTGAAAACTAATGAAAACTTGAGCGCTTAGATTAGAAACACTTGCTTTTTTTTTTTTTGCACGAGGACAAAGCCTTGAGATAATACATTTGTATGACCCAGCCCTCGTAGGCACTCGATGAACAATGTCGCTATCAGCATCGGAGATTGGTTATGCAGTCAACTTTCTTGGCAATAGTTTTCATAATGACGAAGCAATTCTTGCATTGATAGTAGAGAATGTCCTTCAATTTCAAATTGTTAACCCTGGAATGTTCCATTTCAACAACCATGTTCGTTAGGTTTTAATTTTTCAGTTTCAGATCGTTGTTGGCGATAACAAGGTTAGAATTTTCAGCTTCCACTGCCTTAATCATAGCATTTAGCCAGGTGACGCTAGAAATAAGGCTGTAGATCTCTGCTTTCAAAGCAACAACATCCGTTCTGAAGCACGAAGCTTCAGTGGGAAATATTCAAGTAGCCGTTGAGATAAAGCCTCAACTTATTTCGTGGCCAAATCCGCGCAAGTTTAAATAGCTCCAACTGCTGTTGCCAAATGAACGCCTAAGATGAGCTTGCCGAGTTGCTGAGTTGCTTGTCTAAAGCACATATTTCTTGTCGTCCATCCCAAGGCGGTACTGATGTCACCTCAGTGTTTGCATGCATGTTGCTCATCGAGTCGACCCTGTGAAAGTGGGTTGACGCCGTCTGACTTGACACTGGCTTAGCTTGTACCGCTAGCGTGAGCCGGACAGGCAAACTTTAGCCCCGTCCTTCCTTAAGCTGACTGTGTTCAGAAAAAAATTAGGTTGATATTTTATGAAATATCTATATGCGCTTTATCTGAATTCGATAGATTTTTTTTTATGGATAGCGTGCGAACAGACGGCCTTATATTTTTCGTTGACAATATTAGCAGAAGTTTTTGCAAACAGCGCGTTGGCAAGTCTGGAGAACAGTAGACTAAAGTAGTTTTTAACGACCCCTTGTCGACTTACAGAGTACAAATCTTTATAGCAGAGGTAAGTGCGTTAGAAAGCAAGATTGTATAAGAGACCTTCCCACGAATTCTATAAACTGCCAAAATTGCTTTTTTATATATATCGGCCTGCTTTTGTCGGGCTCAAAAGAGCGCGCTCTCTGTTGCCGTCAGTATGCAGCTAAACAAAATCAGGGCTAACCCTGAAACACCTTCAAAGCAAACGTGTTTTTCAGCGAGTAGAGCAGTCGGCCGGCCCCAAAAACTTGTGGTGCGCTGATGCATTCAACGACTGAGGACGAGCAACGACTATATAAGCCCAATAGACTTCAAGCAGCGTGGTCAGCATACGCGAACACTCGGAGAGCCAAAAAACGATACCGATCGGCGGGCGTCGTATAGAAGAAGGGGGAAAGGTCCCCAAGGAGAGATGCCGAAAGCTTAGAGCGCGCCGCGGGCGGGACATGGGGGCTGGGGGGGGGGGGGGGGGGGCGGAGGCGTGCTGGCGAAGACAAGCGGCGCCGAGCCAAGCGCGGGGGTCTAGGCGCACCATCAAGGGGATTACCGCCGGGATTCTCGGTCAACTCCGGTTCCACGCAACAACAGCTAAGCGCGTCGCTTCTTCTGTGCAGACGCCTCGGCGCCGCTCCTGGGAATTTGTCTCTGATCGCAGCGAGGCCGAGCAGACGATACGCGCGGCACTCTGGCTGCTGACAGGCGGCGGCGGCTCCCTTTTTTCTTCGCAGCGCCAGCTACACATAGGCTACCGCGTGCGCGCGCTCTCGCGCGAGGGTGGGTGGGAGGGTGCACGATGCCGTCTTGTTTCTTTCGACGCGCGCATAATCGAACGCACGAGGGGGTCGTGTGCGCCTCCTACACACGCGCCGCGCGTGGCGTACGCATGATTACAGGGCAGCAATGCACTACAGCGCGTAGAGTGCAGTGGGTGCGTCGTCCACCTGAAGGATGGCAGCGTGCACCGACGCTCGATCCTTCGATCAACCAGCGCATGTCTCCTCCCTCAAGAGTCGCTCGACCAAGTCGGCCGCGAAGGTGCGTGTCACTCGAATCTCGCGGTTCTCTTTGATGCTAAGGGGTGAGGGAATGGGACAGAACTGGGGTTGGGGGGGGGTGTGATGTAGATCGAAATGGTTTACGAATTCGGACCCACGCAGACACGAGACAAGGATATCGAGAACGCGGTGTGTTGTGTCAGTCTATACCCCCACCCCCACCCCAAGGCGGTAAAACGGGAGCTGTATTTTTCATCACTGTTCAGGCGACCACGCGTGTATAGCGTAGAGCGCCCGCCCCAGCTTCCACGGATCCCTTCCCCCCTCCCCTCTCGTTTCCTTCTTTCACTCACGAGATGTATTCTCCGAGGGCTTCGACTTCCGGCTGACTGCACGAACGCGCGCAGCGCGGTCGTCCGCGTCGTGAACGGACGGGCCGGCCAACAGAAGAACCATCACCGCGCCGCAGTCGAGACGCCCCTAATGGCGTCGAGGGCTGCCTCAGCGTCGCGCTTTATTAGCGTAATGACACACGAACGACGAGACACGACTGACCAGAGCCGGCCAGCTTTTCTATCCTCTCTCTTGTGCGCAAGGGGATGATATACCTTCGACCACACCGCCACCAGGGCGGGCAGTCACTGCTAGCGGCACACACTCTCGGGCCTCCTCTCGCCGTTCGTGGTCTTTCTTGTGGGACTCGGTTTACATTGCTGCTTTCGCCCCCAGATGCCTGCATCTGTCGGCGGGTGCGGGACCGTGGATGTGTGCGTTTTCACACACGCACTCCTAGGCACGCTTGCACGAGAGCCAGCCAGCCAGCATATATGCTAGGTGGGAGCAGCGGTCGGTAGCCAAGGAATTCTGATTCGCGAACGCACGCGACCACGTGTGTGTGTGCGCGCATTCATGTACGCGTGTCTGCGTTCGGCGAAGACCCAGTTCGGCCACCGCCGACTCAGTCTCGGCTTGCGCGCAGCCATCGCCGCCCTAACTGCGGGCGCATAAAACTTGCAGCCAGCAACGTGGGCGCATGTAATTGGCTGTGGTAAATCGTTTTCTAACGCTCGCCGTGGGTTCGCGCGGCGCGCGCCATGCGGGTATGATTTTGAGGTTGGGATCAAGGGAAGAAAAAAAAAAAAAAAGACGATACAAGAAAATGGAGAACGAGGTGTAGGAGTCGAGTTGAAGAAAGAGAGGATGAAATCGTCCTGCAAGAGATGGGCGAATTTGTATCGGTCATGCTTCGCTGAACCTGTAACTATTCTCCCCCCCCCCCCTCCCTCGTGTCACGTAATTCGCGTCGCATGGTAGTTCACGCCTCCGTAATGATTTGCTATCGGCTGTCCTTGCGGATGCTGATGGAGGACACGCGGGGAGGCGGTAACACCAGAAGCCGCGCGCGCGGTATGATCGAGACACTGCGCCGCCACGAGGCCTTTATGAACCCGCACATTAGCGCTAGGTCACTGAACGGGCGCATCGAGGCGGCTCCGATGACGCCGCAACCAACGTCATACAGTATAGGCCACAGCTCCGGTCCGTGAGGGGGCGTGCGAGAAAGAGCACGGGCTTCGCGACAAAACATCGTGCTCGTGCAAGTGAAATGGGAAAAGTAGCGCTTTATACGACACACACACACGTATACCATATTCCCCTTGCGAACCGTCACGCCTAAATGCGCGCCTAAATGCACGCGTAACGCGAAGCGAAAGCAGCCAACCCCAGCAGCCCGAAAGCATGTCGGCGCCAACTTGCTTCTCATATCGAGTTTCCTAAACAGCGCGCGGGCGCAGGCGAGGAGATCGTGGTGGGAGGTGGGGAAAAGGCGCGGCGGCGCGCCTTCGAACCTTTACGACCCGCGAACAATTACGACACTCGAAGCGCGAAACTATAACGTGATTAGACTTGAATGTTACAATGCGGGCGCCAACATTTTCACCTGTCGCTGGGTCCGGCGTGCAGAATACATGGATATGGCGCCGCGCGATGGATGAAGGAAAGGGTCCGAGCAACAGGACACACACAGTCCGAATGAGTCAGAAGTCGCGCTGGCCCGGTGGCGCGCCTAATGGAGAGGACGTTCGGATCGCACGCGCGAAAGAACGTGCCGGTTATACGTTGAGCGCGTTCGTCCGCTGGTGGCCGGCCGGGGGTAATTGTGTTAGATTTCCTTAGGCTCGCCGTCCTTCTTTTTTTGAGGGATGACCTCGGACCGCCGCAGCCAATTTGATTTCCCAGAGCGCCGGGTGCCCGCGGCAAAAGGGGGGGAACCTGGCTTCATTATAAATGCAAGCGCGCGCGCTTCGCAAATTAGCTGTGGCTGCACGCGCAAGCGGTTCGGGCGCAAGCGTCTTAATAATAAGTTCGCCCCCGCAGCAGCTGTAATGACCAACTTGCAATCTCGCGTGTACCAGAGAGATGCGCGCGTGTAAGAGGCATATATATATATATATATATATATATATATATATATATATATATATATATATATATATATATATAGCTTGACTTGTGCTACATGCGTAAATGACCATGTCACCTGGCTGACGAATTCCCCGACGCGATCTCCAGCTCCGTCAGCTTCTATGCAGACAGTGATGGAGCTGTGGGGCGCGGAAGATATATACGATATGTATGAGCATATCCCGCACAGGCGAATTGCGAATAAGCAGCAGACGGAACGCGGTTCGCTCTGCGGCGTTTGGCCGTGCCAATTTCTTTACTGACAATGAAGCAAACGGTTTCCAACTTAGCCAATTTCAACAATCATTTCAGAGGAATTCACTTTTCTCATCAATGAGTGTTTCTGTGCGTATCATTGGTGCTGTTAGACACCGTCTGTCCCCTTTAACTAGCTGCCTTTGCTGCAACGGCACCTCCTCAGCATAAAACATGCCTTTCCCTTCGAACAGAGTTTACACAAAGGGCTAACTGTGTCTCTAGTTGAGGTAACATTACAGCAAACATAGGACGCTTGGACGAGCTACTAAGCAGCTTGCACGGATTCTCACCTCTTGCATGATTTAGCAATTGAATTATGCGCTTAATACTTTAAAAATGTCACCTGGCAGTCCAGAGGGCTCGCGAGAGGGCCGTCAGGTTCCACCTGATGGTCCCCGAGTGGGCCTAGCCAGGTGACGTGGAGTTTGCTTACGTCTATAGTGGACCAAATAAAGTTGTTTCACTCACTCACTCACTCACCGGCCACGCATTTCGTGCAGGTGGTTAACCAGCGAAGCTGAAACGTGCGCTCCCTATGTTTATCACTGGGTTAATCCCGATAGTTCATTAAACGACGTCTTGGAAGGCTGCCGGATCCTCGGTACGCGGTTGCTGTTTGCGCTCGGTTGCACGAGCCTGTTCTTGTGCACGGACTGTAGAAATGGAACGGCGTAGACGAGCTCGTTCCCGGTTGTGCTCGCGGCGTTGCTCATCGAAAGCTGCATGCTCCTAAGGAAGACATATGACGCATGGCCTACCCATTTCGGAGCCGGGGAGGAACTGCTGCGCGCGCGCTCGGCTGCGACGGAGAGCAACGACGTCGCTAAATGGCACAATGAATCGAACGCTACCTAACTAGCATAAGACATTTTCACTCCGATCCATAACGTCCCGTTACCTGGCCCGACTGCCCTAGAATCTAACGGGGAGGCTTCCTAGTAGGTAACAGTGATTTTGACGTCACCGCTTTCATCACGTAAGCCTTGTCAATGGACATTCCCGATCAGGTAGCGCGACGGTCATGGATCGGAGTAAACAGGCCTTGTACTACCTATGTGGTGTTGGCTAATCGCGCACCTCTTTTTTTCTCCTTCTTTCTTGTGTCGCGCACGCGCATGGGGTTGCGCCGCGGAGGAGCTTTCGGCGTACAGGCGACCGACAGACAGACAGACGGACGGACGGACGGACGGACGGACGGACGGACGGACGGACGAATCGGCTAGCCATATAGAGCTTCGCTGTAAAAAGAAGTGCCTCCCACGCGTTGTGGATTAGGTTTAATCGCAGCTTTCATTAGCTTTTGCAAATAACAACGCTCTCGTATCATGACATTTGGAAGCATACAGCAGACAAGCAAGTTAGACACATTTTCACCGGGAAGCGCCTCAATGAACATTAACTTGTGGCGCTCGATCAATCCAGCGGATCCCACGCACGACGACAATGGAGCGCCTACGACAGAATGATAACTACGGAAGGACCATGACGGCATGATGACGACTGCATGGCGACGATGGAATGACGATGACGGCATGACAACGACAGCTTGGCGATAGTAGGATGACAAGCTGTGATGACCAGCAGTGATGGCCACACCACGACGAGGGCATGGCCACGAATGTATGATGACTGCATGACGACGACGGTATAACGACTAAAGCATAATGACGATGCAATGATTACAGCGGCGTGATGACGACGGCATGGCGATGACTGAATGACAACGGCGGAATGATGAGGCCTATGAAATGACAATGCAGTGAAGACGCTGGAACGATGACGACGGCATGACCCAACGAAGGAATGATCACAACTAAATGAAGGCGATGAAACGATGACGATGGAATAACAACCACGGCGTGTTTGTGTTAGGGCTCACGTTCACGCTGACACATCACGTGCCGCCCCTGGCCACTTTGGTTTACATTACAACTGGTGCCGGTCTCGAGTGTGTCGGTACCGGCCAAACATGCAAAACAGCACCTCGGTATATACATCCACGGATATATCCGCCGAGATACCGATTAACCGACCCAGTATACACTGCAAAATAATTTACACCCTTAAAAGTGAAAAAGGGTGTAAATGTGTCTATAACTCACACTCTTCGGGTGTCCGTTATATAAATAACACCCTAAGCGTGTCAGAGTTCGCAGGTATATATATTGACACTTAGGCTTGTGCATTTCGCTTGTAATTCTTCAGTGCGTGCCCAAATAAAACATTGCGATGGATTACGGACCCAATAATGTAGATTCATGCGTGCATTCTTTTATCATGAAAGAACTTCACTAAAGAGCACTCACTGTTGCTTTGTAAGAACTCTGTCTGACGTTATCTATATTAAATAGTAATAGATAATAATCAAAACATGTAAGTAAAAAGGTGTCCTGACTCCAAAAAGCTCTCGATCGTTTTAAACCTGAACCCTCCTCCCCTGACCCCTCCTCCCACCACACCCTTTTCAAAGATTTATTGACAGTATGTACACGCCTGTATGTGATGAGGCATTGAGGTGTACCGAAGTGCTCATTATGATGATTAATGGGGCTTTATGGCGCAAGGACAAGGGAAGCTAGGCCAAAGAGCGCCAGACAATGGTTTGATGTAGTCGATGTTGTGGTCAATGTCAGAGTGTATGTGTGCATGGCTGTATAGAGGCCTAAAAACATTCGCTGTAAACTGCGCAAAATATATGTTTAAGTACGAAGTGCTCATATTCACAGCTAGTGGAAAGACCAGCAGTGTTTGTTTCGTCGTTCCTGCTAATTAAGAGATAGTGAAAGATGCTGTCTATAACATAACGTGATGAACACTGCCTATTTTGGTCAGCCCCGGTAAGGGCTTGCCGCATGCAGCTTTCCGGTGAAGCATGAACGACAACGTGTTACAACCACTGACGCTGGCCTCTTATGGGGGATCGTTACAAACGCCGATAAGCCCCGTTTGTGTAAGGAAGGCCATACACGCTTTTGCTGTAAGTATAACATGTCTACGACACCTAAAACCGCGGGTCGAGGGCATCAGCTGCGAATATGGTATGGTATGGTATATATATGTATGGTTTACGCATGGTATAGCTGTGCTTTTCATACCTAAGAGATTGCTTGTAGACACAGGCATTCGAATAGTCAAGTACACGCCGCTGCACTTAGAACAAGCACGTGTGTAAACAGACTATGACTCTAGCTACTTGGGCACTTAGTAGCACTTAGGCGGAATCCATGAAACGGAGTACCAAACATACTATCATCGCGCCCCACCGTGTGAAATCATAAAAAAAATTATGCAGCTATAATCAGGGCCCCGGAATAATGTTCTCGTAGTAACGCTGATAGCAGAAAAAAAAAAATGCAAGCTCCACAATCAGCAGCTCATTAAACGCGACAATGCTCGACGCCGCGTTCGGCACGACGGCTCACGTGTCGGTGACCTGGCATCAGAGCATTTATATTTACAAAGTTCTTACGACAGAACTTTTCGCAAGAACAGGTGCACGCCGATCACGTCGGGCCAGTGACAAGCAGCTGCGTAGGAACGAAAAGCCTTGTGAATTTGGCCACATATCCCGAGTGTCGACAAGTTGAGCTGCCTTTTCTAGAGACTCTCGGCCAAGCAAACATGACAACGATACATATAGGACTGACGACATGGGAGCAGGAGAAAGTGCACCACTAACACTCATCGCCGGAAATTATACAAAACGCGGTGCGACGTGCGCAAGCAATCGCATGACACTTTGAGCTTAGGAAGTGTAAAAAGAAAATCACAAAGGAAGGTGCAGAATTAGCTTGAAAGAAGCCAAAACGAAATTTTTCCACGGATGTCGCGCGATCAATAATATACGCGCAGGCCACAGCGGCCGTCACTCAACAGATCTCGAATGTTCCAAACTCCAAACAGATTCGCGGCGGATGTTGCGAGTCTGTGTGCGAAATGATGCTGTTGTCGCAGCCGAGCAGTAAGCGACAGTGGCCTTCGAAGCGCAGGTCTCACGACGGAAGAAAAATAAAGATGAAGCGAAGTGACAGAGAGGATCCAAACACGTGGATGGACCGAGCTCGGCGAAGAGGGAGGCGAGGCAGGCAGCAGTGGCGACCCCTAATCGAGCCGTCACGATCGCGCGGCGCAGCATTCCGCAACAAAAAGCTGACCGATGCGTGCGCTTCGCATCGGAGGACACGCGAGCGGCCGTCCGTACGCGCACACACGCACACACACGCAACACAGAGGCCCCTTTGGCGAGGCGTCGACGAAGACGGCGACCAAGACGATCACGGAAACTGCGTGATCTGTTCGTCGTCCATCGCTGCGCTGCGTGGACAATGCGTGCGTCGGCACGACCCGGCATTCCGGACACGTGCGCAGAGGCCCCGCAACGGGTGGCTGCGGAGAAAAAGCGTTCGCCTATATACGCACACGGAAGGCACAATCTTGCGGAAACCCTGGACCAACTGGGCTGTGCCTTGCAAACGCTGCATGGTTCAAGGGTCTATTGGCACCTCACGTGCACAATGGCTTCCCAGCTCCTCTTTTCGCTACAGCCTGTGCGTGATGTTCCGTACAAAATGACAAAGCATGCAAAGCGAGAGAGAGAGAGAGAGAGAGAATCATTCAAACGGTCATACTCCTCAGGTAAGAAGTTCAGTTCAAAGCTCAAATGGCCGTTGAAGCACTTCGAGCTGCCCGTTCTGTCCAGCGCAAGCGCGGGAGGCAGACCTTCGTCGCTTCATATGTGTACCGCGCTGAAGACCCTCAGGCGACGTCATCTGCGTTCTGTGTGTCTTAATCTCAACGGGCCGCCAGTCTTGCTCGATCAGCTGGACTCGAGGAGCCCATTTCCGCTACTATTTATTTATTTATTTATTTTACCTTTATGCGGGAGACAGGGCTACACAATCACAAGTACTAAATTTTTATGCCAAACGGCAAAAACTAACGCTTAAAAAGAGAAAATCGGGTAGGCTGTTTCGGAGACGCAGTAGCTGTGGACGTGCTGCTGAGGGTGCGTGGGTACTAAAAGCACAAAGGTTACGTCAACAACGACACATGTGACATTTAGTCAAGCATTACAAAGCTGGCGTGCTTAACTTATGATACAACTAGTAGAGGTCCTACGGTCTAATTGTGCTGGCTCCCTATTCCTAGTGGGCCTGCCGTGGTCAAATTTGGCTCATGGCCGCGGATTGGCATCCCGGCCCAGTCTCCTCACGCCATTTCTGGACCTATACGTGTCGAACGCGAAGGTGCCATAGCCATGCAACCGTCAAATTTTTGTAACGAATGGCGCACTCGTAAACCTCATACAACTCCTAATGAGCACAGATCCGAGTTTGATGGATCATACCTACACTACGGCAGAGCGAGCTCTCTCGTTCGTGACCACTCCTGCTCGAATCGATAAACGTACTGCCGAGCTACGCCTCTCTGAGCGCCGAGCGAGAGGCTAAATATGGCTCCGATTACGTCATGCGTGGCGCGGAAACGGCCCCATCTCTGCACGCGACTCAGGCGTGATCGAGTAATTGTTTCTTTGCTCTACACAACGATACGAAAGTGAGGCGAGTAGGTAGTACGGTTGCAAAGGTATAAATGATATATTGGTATCACATGCTTTCTTTACCTACATTTTATGATTTACATGTGGTTATAGCAAGCGACCAACCCTCTCTCTACTGAACGAAATGAAAGACGTTTCACGCAAAAAAAAAAAAAGAAAGCTCAAATGGAAATTAGGTCAAAGTTGGTTAATCAACGAGAAGCCTTCAACCGAATTCGCAAGTGTTCTCATTTGCACAAGCAATTTATCATTGACCCACCCCCTAGTTACATGTATACTCGCTGTGACAATTGGTCGGCACCTGTTTTACCAGGCCGTCCGAATTACTTCGTTAATACGAGTAACAGGGCCAAATTAACACAGCCCTTGCTTCGTTTGTCATTGGATGTCTCTCTTAACTAATAGTACTGCCGCCATTACGAACTCTTTTTCTTGGACTTCTTGAATGTGTGGGTTGCAATGTGGGCTTGTTGGTAATGCATCTTCAAGGGGAATCTGGTAGCGCGATTTCAAAGACGGGACAAGAGAAGACACAAAGGGACACACACAGCGCTGTGTGTGTCCCTTTGTGTCTTCTCTTGTCCCGTCTTTGAAATCGCGCTACCATACTCGCCTTAAATATGAGTCCAGGCCCGGACATCCAAATCCAATCGTGCTATGCAATATGCGTAAAACAGGGTCAGTGAGTATAGACGGGCTTGCCATAATAGATTGTAGTCAGGTTGCCATTCAATGAAAAACTTAAGTCCTATATGCAAACGGAGATTCATGTTCACGAGAAGTTCGTACTCAGGGGTCCGGAAAAAAAGAAGCAGCGTCCGAGAGCAGTCAATTTCAGTGATAGAGTTCTTGGTGGCTAACAGTTCTTACACAGAGCCTCGAGAATACAGACCAAGGTGCATTATGAAATTGGGAGAAGTATAGTATATCAAAGCACAGAATTTTTTTACAGAACAGACTTTTGATTCAAATGTGCAATGAACTTTGTGGGGAATGTGTTCTATTACTAAAGAGAAGGTACTGTACATCTTCTGTAGCCTTACAGCAACCGAAAGTTCTGGAAGTTCAGAAAGTCTGTTCAATTACCCAATGTTTGGAGCACAACTCGGTTTATCTCTATAGTTAAGAAAGAACACCGCCTGATACTAGCGACACAACTATATTTGGGACAACTATATCGCCGCAGGCATGTGCCAGTGGGGACGAGGTTGAAATTGCACGGGTTCTGAGGCTAAGCGTGGAGACGAAGAAGGCGTTGATTTTCTTTGACGACTGAGAGAAAGCTGGTTGCATTAACTTTGCACATTTTGCCTCTTGGCGTCAGTATGCCTTCAGGCGGTGTAACACCGCACTGCATAGTCTGTATTTGCTGTTGAACTTGCCTTTGTCCCGCAGTCGTGCCACTCTATTAATATATATATATATATATATATATATATATATATATATATATATATATATATATATATATATATAATGTAATATTGCCAGAGTGGCTATGAGATGCCAAGGAATGTCCCATACTATTCCGACTATTCTTTGCACAGGATATTTCTAACCATTTTGTAAGCAAACGTTATCTATATTCACTGAAAAGACTGAGAAGCTCCAGGCTGCATATAAACTTCGGTAACATATTTTGGAAGCATTTATACGTGTACCGTATGTACAGGCATTAAATATCACGAAAATAGGAAATACATACAATATTAATGGTCTGCCAGAATTACTGATTTATACCGTAAACTAATTCATTTTTCCGAATTATAATTTCGATACCAAATTTACAGCAATACCTTGATTGGCTTATAACCTCAAAAAAAAAAAAGAAAGAAGGAAGAGGGGGGATGTGTATTGACAGAACATAATATTACAGTGCGAATTTGCGGGTGCCACTAATGCCCGGAGTGCAGGGTATATTGCTAATATTTCTGGCATAATTTTTCTGTGAAAGTTAAGTCGTATACATGAACATGGCTCGTTCAACTACACAGAATAGTAAACAGTAAATTCCACAGTGTATACGTCCCGTAAAAACACAAGAGCCTTGCAAAGCTCGCCGAATAACGTTCCATTCTCTTTCTCTCTCTCTCTCTCTCTATGTGTTTTTAGTTCTTTCTTTCTTTCTACGGCTTAAGCGGTGGTTCACCTTTTACGTTATTTACACGCTTGGAATGCAAGCAACGCTACACCGCACCAGCTATACAGAAGGGGTCACGAAATAAAGTAGTAATCGAGCGACCTTCTCGACTCCGCCATCGTTTTCTCGAGAAACAGCCAGAACTTAGCCGCGCTTCGTACAGGGATGAGTATGTATGCACACGCTTCACAGTATATTGTACTATAGCGGCAGACAGCAAGCAGGCAAGCGTGAAAACAAGTATACGTGCCGCGTTTAAAGAAGAACGAGATCCCTTTATGCAAGCAATGTTTCCGTCGGGGCATCCTGGAGACAACCTGCAAGCCAGAGGCACTCTGCCCATGTATGCGATATACTACGTACAGCGTGTAAGCAGACTACTTTGCTGTCGCAGGTCTCGCATGCATGCCGCCCCTTAGATTGAAAGCGCGCGTGAAAACGGCAGGGAGCCGTCAAGTGCGCATCTCGCGTTCGGTCGCTCCACCACCAACCCCCTCGTGTGACCCCCTTCTCACTTTCTTTTTTTCTGCTTTCTTTATTATTCTGTCGACTGCGGCGAAGTTCGCTTGGGAAGGCATGTTTTGTTTAGCTCAATGCGGGGGCGTCCCCGACAAGAAGAAATCTGCGAGGTCTCTCATTAAAAACTACTCAGAGAGTGCAAGCACCAAATGGCTTTATAAAGGGGCCCGCTCTCACACCCTAGGCGGACACGAAGGAAGCGGGGGAGACGAGCCCAGTCACCAAGTGCCGCTGCCACGGCTGCAGCCTCCTGGAGCTCCTATGGCATCCACTTCATTCCGAGACGGTCCCGGGACAAAAAGAAAAAAAAATAAACGAAAATGCAAGGACAAACACGACGGAAGGAAAGAATACATATACACAGGGTGCACATGGCTTGCGTTCGCGATTCGCCTGCGGCGCACAAGACAACGAGCAAATAATAATAATCGCTTTTGAAACGCTCATGGTGACTTGCTCAAAACACTGGGACGCTGAGCTGAGTACGTGTGTGTGCCCAGCCCAGCGCCGCTTTCCTGCTGTCTCGCCTGCGGGGCCAGCCTGGTTCCCGCGTACACGCGTGTGCTTGCGCTTGCTGGCTGATCCTGACGCGTTGCTCAAGGGGGGGGGGGGGGGGGGAGAAAACGCATTTTCTGCGTGCTTTTCCTTTCCGGCGAGTTGCCAACACGTTCCATGTATCGCGGGTATTGAAACGTGTTTTAAACACAGACATAATACACCCAACGGCGGTGATGGAACTTACGCAGCAACTATTTGACGACGACACATGCAGAAACCCTGAAAGCGTTGGAAACAACTTTCGTTATATAGCCTATATGCGATTAATTACAGATACATTGAGAGCAGATTCATTTCAACGCTCACAAGCTTTTGTGTGCACAGTGAATGTATAATTTATGATGCCGTGGCCAGAGTGAGCCTGCACTGTACTCTAAGCAGCGAACTTAAGCAGATATGGTCCCGCTTAGCGCATACAGTGCGGCAAGCGCATCTTCGCTAACAACGCGCGTGTGAGTATCTTGTCCCCGCTGCATAAGAGACTAAAATGAACTCACGCAGAAAGGGTTCGCAGCTGAACGTGACACCGAAAATTACGGCTCGCCAAAGCTTATATAGCAACCCTCGAGCTTCCCCGAACATGCGGCCTGCAGGCGAAAGTCGGTGCGAAAAGTAGCCAGTAACTCGATATATAGCATTACAAACGTATACGAAGAGTGCCACACGTTAGCGTGTGTATACGGCGATCCACAAAGAGCGAGTGAAACCAGACACCGTTTAGTTTACAGCCCCCTTAGGGAAAGAAGGGCGCGAAATATGTATACATAACGCGCAGATGTACGCACGTAAGAGGTTCAGGGGTTTTTCAGCGAGAAAAGCGAGCCCCGGTGTTGGGGCACATCACTTTTCCCTCTTTTTTTTTTTTTTTGCCACACGAGGGCTTCTTTCCTGCTTCTTCTTTTCCGAAGCACGGAGTTGCGGCACTTCTTCCGCTGCTCGCGTTTTCTTCTGCTTCCATGAACACGTAGCTCTCAAAAACTTCACCAATTGAAAACGTGACACCGATAGCGACATGACCTAGAGGGAGAGGGAGAGGGAGAGAAGCCCGGCTGCGGGGGACCTCACGAGAGGGCCACACAGACAAGCGAGGGTCGCCGATTGTTGCCAGCCTTTTTGACTGATGTTGCGGCAAACTATGAATAATCCAACCCCAGGCTTCCCCTCCTACATTCTCTGTCTCTTCCGTACCTACGTATACTTCTCCATCGCGACCACTCCTGCCATCCTTGTTTCCTCCCTCGAGAAGCCTGCTCCCTCTCTCTCTCTCTCTCTGCCTCCGCCCTCAACCTCGCGAACACCTCCGCCCGGGCCTATCGACTTGACTTCCAGCACCTCTCCTCAACCTTTACCTGTTTCCCATGCAAAGCGGCGAGCTTCGCATCGAACGGCTTTTGGCGAGACGACATATATTCTTCGGCTCTGAGAGGATCGCAGGGGGAGGAGCGTTATGTATACATACATGCACATACATGCGCAACCCGCGCATCTGAGGCTAGACAGTATCCGCGCTCGGTGGCGGGCAGGAACCGACCTCCCTTCAGCGTCTATACTCTTTCATCTTGATTTCTGGGGCCGCGTATCGATGCTTCTTGTGCTTTATACAGGCAAGCCCCGACGACTGTCGCTTCAGCGTCTCGGTGAATGAGAGGGGAAAAAATGCCCGATGTTTCGAAAACACCCGTGCTCTATACCGGTGAGCGTCGACATCGTGCTGCATGAGAGAAGAAACTGCGGAAAAAAAGCAGAGAAAAAGAAAGTCTAAACCAGGATGACGCGCACGAGGCGAACGAGATTGAAACGGAACACGCTATCTTAAAGCCTTCCACAAGCTCGGCGAGTGCAAGAAAAGGGTGCTGAGGATATGGCCCGGTCATGAAGCCAGCGGCAGGCAGGCTATAGGACCGCGGTATACCCGCAGGGATTGCGTCGGTAAAGATGTCTTGAGAACCGACCCCTCCCTACCCCCTCTCTTATCAGACAAGGTCGATTAGCTTTTGTACAAGCCAAAGCGAGAGCAACGGTGAATCGCGCGCCCTCGTTGTACACGTCGATCCGCGACGAACACAAAGCGCAGCACCACGGACGTGCTTCGCGGAACGAATCAATTATGCACGCTGCGTTTTATGAGCGCGCGGCTTGATGTCAGTCGCAAGCCAGTGAATACACGTGACACCTGAAGAAGGGGCACAAGGCAAGGTGCGGATTCGCATAGAAATACCTGTGGGTTAAAAGCCGCAGGAGCACGTAGACGTCGATTTCTTTTTGTAAGTTTGTTGTTTTTTAAACTTCTTTGGGACTTTCAGGCGGTGAGAAGTTGTGCGTGTATACATGTGCTCAAGTTTCTCCCGGCTTAGTATATCTGGCATCCTTCTGTCGGGTCTTTGTCGAGTCTTATACGGCGTACGGCAAGGTTCAAGGTCGCGACACATGTTTATGAAGGCCGTTGTCTGCCTTAGAGAAAGCGAGTCCGTTTAGTGCCTTTATCACGCGACATGCCTTTCAATGCATCGGAACATGCGCCAATTCTGTAGCTCCGCGAACCTGACATTATATAGTATATTCCTGGAATACTTGAATGCCATGCTACTGGCAATATTTGGGCGAGCGAAAAAAACAACAGCGCCGTTCAGTGGGAATCGCGGACGATTTGAATATCTGCCCCGATGGAGGCTAATTCATTTATTGAAACGTTGGTTAACCGATATTTCTTGTTCATATAATTTTTGAGAAACGGTCTTGGAATGCCCAACGCGTGCTGGTGGTGTAAACCGCAATACCTATACAATGCCTGTCTTATCCATGGAAAACAGGAAGCAGCGCCAACATACGCCTTACGATTCACTGACAGAGGCACCGTGTCCTGGAGTACACTTGGGAAGACTTTTTCGCAGCACTTAGCGCGCCAGGTGCTTATCTGTATCTCGAAGACGCGCGGCTTTAAATCAGTCGTATAAGGCTCTTCGGGCCACTATCCTGTCCTGCTCCGATGCGACAGTACTGTTGAACATATAAATTAAAAAGAATGAAAGAGTTGTTCAATTGGAATCGGCAACACGTAGCATACGTTGTCGTACTGCGCACACGTAATCTTTCCTGTATACGCAAAAACTGCGAGCTTCTATTCACTTGTAAGCGATGAAATCACCACAGGCAGCAAGAGCAAGCACGTTGACAAAAACCCTAATCAGTGCACTGATCACGCCACAGTTATAATATAGACAACATTTCAGTGGGTACCATTATGCCGTGGACAGAAGAAATCCAGATGCTACGGCCAAAACAGTATGTCGCGGAAGGTATAGAGTTCGAGTCTGCGGAGCTTACCTTGGGTAATATTAAAGGGTACATATTAGGTTAATGTGGTTTGTTCCATAAGAACCCATCACTGCTTCTGCGCTTTTTCAGTGCAGAGCACGTGCCATTAGAATATTCGAAGCGTATACGAAGACAGGTCCTGTTCTTTATATATATATATATATATATATATATATATATATATATATATATATATATATATATATATATATTAAGTTCTGAAACTTAATAAGAGGTACAAAATGAAGATTGTACAGGTCTACGCCCCTACATCCGGTCATGATGACCAGGAAGTCGAAAGCTTCTATGAAGACGTGGAATCGGCGGTGGGGAGAGTGAAAACTAAATACACTATACTAATGGGCGACTTTAATGCCAAGGTAGGCAAGAAGCAGGCTGGAGACAAGGCAGTGGGGGAATATGGCATAGGCACTAGGAATAGCAGGGGAGAGTTATTAGTAGAGTTTGCGGAAAAGAATAATATGAGGATAATGAATACCTTCTTCCGCAAGCGGGATAGCCGAAAGTGGACATGGAGGAGCCCGAACGGCGACATTAGAAATGAAATAGACTTCATACTCTGCGCTAACCCTGGCATCATACAAGATGTGGACGTGCTCGGCAAGGTGCGCTGCAGTGACCACAGGATGGTAAGAACTCGAATTAGCCTAGACCTGAGGAGGGAACGGAAGAAACTGGTACATAAGAAGCCAATCAATGTGTTAGCGGTAAGAGGGAAAATAGAGGAATTCCAGATCAAGCTACAGAACAGGTATTCAGCTTTAACTCAGGAAGAGGACCTTAGTGTTGAAGCAATGAACGACAATCTTGTGGGCATCATTAAGGAGTGTGCAATGGAAGTCTGTGGTAACTCCGTTAGGCAGGATACCAGCAAACTATCGCAGGAGACGAAAGATCTGATCAAGAAACGCCAATGTATGAAAGCATCTAACCCTACAGCTAGAATAGAACTGGCAGAAATTTCGAAGTTAATCAACAAGCGTAAGACAGCTGACATAAGGAAGTATAATATGGATAGAATTGAACATGCTCTCAGGAGCGGTGGAAGCCTAAAAACAGTGAAGAAGAAACTAGGAATTGGCAAGAATCAGATGTATGCGTTAAGAGACAAATCCGGCAATATCATTACTAATATGGATGAGATAGTTCAAGTGGCTGAGGAGTTCTATAGAGATTTATACAGTACCAGTGGCACCCACGACGATAATGGAAGAGAAAATAGTCTAGAGGAATTCGAAATCCCGAAGGTCACGCCGGAAGAAGTAAAGAAAGCCTTAGGAGATATGCAAAGGGGGAAGGCAGCTGGGGAGGATCAGGTAACAGCAGATTTGTTGAAGGATGGTGGACAGATTGTTCAAGAGAAACTGGCCACCCTGTATACGCAATGCCTCATGACCTCGAGCGTACCGGAATCTTGGAAGAACGCTAACATAATCCTAATCCATAAGAAAGGGGACGCCAAAGACTTGAAAAATTATAGACCAATCAGCTTACTGTCCGTTGCCTACAAAGTATTTACTAAGGTAATTGCAAATAGAATCAGGAACACCTTAGACTTCTGTCAACCAAAGGACCAGGCAGGATTCCGTAAAGGCTACTCAACAATAGACCATATTCACACTATCAATCAAGTGATAGAGAAATGTGCAGAATATAACCAACCCTTATATATAGCTTTCATTGATTACGAGAAAGCGTTTGATTCAGTCGAAACCTCAGCAGTCATGGAGGCATTACGGAATCAGGGTGTAGATGAGCCATATGTAAAAATACTGGAAGATATCTATAGCGGCTCCACAGCCACCGTAGTCCTCCATAAAGCAAGCAACAAAATCCCAATAAAGAAAGGCGTCAGGCAGGGAGATACGATATCTCCAATGCTATTCACAGCGTGTTTACAGGAGGTATTCAGAGACCTGGATTGGGAAGAATTGGGGATAAAAGTTAATGGAGAATACCTTAGTAACTTGCGATTCGCTGATGATATTGCCTTGCTTAGCAACTCAGGGGACCAATTGCAATGCATGCTCACTGACCTGGAGAGGCAAAGCAGAAGAGTGGGTCTAAAAATTAATATGCAGAAAACTAAAGTAATGCTTAACAGTCTCGGGAGAGAACAGCAATTTACAATAGGCAGCGAGGCACTGGAAGTCGTAAGGGAATACATCTACTTAGGGCAGGTAGTGACTGCGGATCCGGATCATGAGACGGAAATAATCAGAAGAATAAGAATGGGCTGGAGTGCGTTTGGCAGGCATTCCCAAATCATGAACAGCAGGTTGCCGTTATCCCTCAAGAGAAAAGTATATAATAGCTGTGTCTTACCAGTACTCACCTACGGGGCAGAAACCTGGAGGCTTACGAAAAGGGTTCTACTCAAATTGAGGACGACACAACGAGCTATGGAAAGGAGAATGATAGGTGTAACGTTAAGGGATAAGAAAAGAGCAGATTGGGTGAGGGAACAAACGCGAGTTGATGACATCTTAGTTGAAATCAAGAAAAAGAAATGGGCATGGGCAGGACACGTAATGAGGAGGGAAGATAACCGATGGTCATTAAGGGTTACGGACTGGATCCCAAGGGAAGGGAAGCGTAGCAGGGGGCGGCAGAAAGTTAGGTGGGCGGATGAGATTAAGAAGTTTGCAGGGACGGCATGGCCACAATTAGTACATGACCGGGGTTGTTGGAGAAGTATGGGAGAGGCCTTTGCCCTGCAGTGGGCGTAACTAGGCTGATGATGATGATGATGATGATGATATATATATATATATAAATTTTCTCAATTATGCTCGATGCAGTAAAATTTCGCCAATTCAGCACTTCCTTAACGAGGGTAATTGTACGAGTACGGTTCGAGTTTTCTTTCTAGTGCGACAGACAGACGAAAGAAAAGTAGTTGGTGTAGCTCGTGCTACTTACATAACACATGCTTCCCCCCTCCTTCTCTTTCCACTCATTTATGCAATAAACCAACGTGAGTGAAGACCAGGACTTTTCTCTCTATCATCTCTGTGCGCATGCGCCGAACAACAACAAAGTAGAAATTAAAAATAAAGAAAAATGGAGAAGAGAGAGGAGAGCAGGTGCCTTTTGTATGCGTAGAGGTGTTACAGTTAGAGTTGCATTGCGTAGGGTCATTGCGCAAGAGTTGCACATGTATTCTTCCTCGTGATTTGTATGTTTAAAAGACGAAAGAAGCGAGGACTGGGATAGAGAGGGCAAAAGAAAAGAAGAAAACGATGTGGTTTGCGGAAAACTCATTACTATTCGGACACGAATGCAGAAAGCCGGAACGCGCGGCCGCACCCCGTTTTGCGGTCACTCATCCACCGCCAGGGAACGACCAAGAACCAATTATACCGGCCCGGTATGGCCCACAAAAGCATTTTCATCAGGCGGCTTATTTTTGCTCGTACTTTCACATTCCTCAGATCGCACGGCGCACCCGGCCCCCGCCATCCCAGTGACCCTTCCAATATACGCTTGGAAAGTGCGTGCTGAAACAAGCAAATATCTCGTTTCTCTGTTTTATAGAACGAGCACAGCGCTGAAACATGAAAAAAGCAAGGACCGAGTCCGGACAGGGCGCAACAAACAAAAGAGATTAAACTCGCAGCGGGGACCGACGCTGTATGCAAATGGCCGGCTCGGCCGAAATAAGTCGCCCGGGGTCTCGACCAATAAAAGCGAAAACCCCTGGGTCTCACACAGGCACACGCGCGCGCAGCCATCCTTCGGCGCATTTCCTCTCGACACGCGCGCGGCTCGGGCGCTACCCGCCGTTCTCATACAATATGCCATAAATTTTCCCGCCGATTACGCTCAGGTTTTGCTTATCTTACGTGTCTGTTTAATCGCCTCGCACCTCTGTATACATATATGTGTATATATATATATATACGTAGCTTCGCCGCAGCGTCTTCCCACTTGTTGCCGTTTGCCTTTCTTCGCCGCGGTCTCTCCGCGCCTGCAGTTCCTCGCGACCTTTCGTGTTTATTTCGTTTTCTTCTTTTTTGCTTTTCTTCAGACGTGAGATTCGCACACACGAGACGCTGTGCAAGCCGAGGTGCTCGAGGGGCTTCGCTTAACAGGCGCGTATACGCATGCATGTATGTAAGTAGCGCGCCGTGTAACGCAGCGCCGCACACGCGTTCCCAGTCGTTCCGCGCAGTTTATTTTCATCAAGAGTTACGCGCGCTCGAGCGGCCTTGACTTTGGATCAAAGAAAGGTGCATGCGCGGAAATGTCGTGCCCTCCTCTTTTCCCCCCTTGTATCCCGGCGATCGCCGTTCTCTTAGCGCCGTTATCCATCCACTCACTTTCCTTCAAGTGCCTCCTCGTCTCGTATATATAGAGAGAGAGATCAGTTTGTTCCTGGCTTACTCCTACGCACACCCCTTTCCTTCTCCATTTTCTCCCCCTCTTCCACAATGTGGGGGAGAGTCGCAGTGATTGTGCGCGCGTGCCAGTTCCTACGCCTCCTTTCTCACTGCCCTCGCTCGAACAGCCGTAGGTGGAGAGGGTGTGGCCTCGAGCTTGCCTTTCGTCCCGTAGCAACACAACTCATTATACTGTCCGAGCGACGGACCTGCGTAAATTCTTTCGCTTCGACGGTCCGGCAAAAATCAAAGCAAGGACAAAAGAAAAAAAGGGAAAGAAAGAACATTGTGACGAAAGGAACCCATGCCGCAGTACAGGAAAAGAAAGGGGTGGAACGGTGCCGAGAAAAATCAAAAGCAAGGAAAACAGGACAAAAATTTGGCGTCTGGCTGACAAGTTCTCGAAGCGGGGGCGAGACATGTATACGCCACGAGGGAACACTGGGAGAATAAGAGAACAGAAGGCGGAAGTGAAGGCGAAATTGGGGGCGGGGGGAGGAGGTGAGGGTATTCGTACGGGAAGGGTTTGATTAAAAATACATTTGTTAAGGGGGCAGAAAACTGCGCGGCTTTGGACAGGCATGCATACCCCGAGTGCGCAAAAGCGGCACACAACCCGAGCATGGCTTCCGCGTGCGCGTACAGGGATGACGCTTCCACACGCTCGAAAGAGAAACAGAAAATTATTCGATAAAAAGAACAAAGAGCCAAGCACACAGAAACAAATTCGGGGGGGCTCGCAACGGCCGCGCGACTACATCTCGAATAAAGACAAAGAAGATCAACTTCGTCGCCTTGCTCCTTCCTGCATGACGTCCGCGGGCAATACTTTAACGATGGGAAGTTTGAATAAGAGCCGCAGCGCCATGCGACGGCATAAGAGGGGGTGGAAGAGCGGTTAAAGAACGAAGAGAGAGAGAGAGACGAAAGGGCAAAATTAACGAAAAATAAGAGAGGGACGCGCCGCTGGGGCTCCAATATAGCGTGGATGCCGCGCGACGCGCACGAAAAGAGTGCGCGCGCCATCGCTGCCAGAGGAAACGCGCTTAATGGCCCGCGAGCACGCGCCCGCGTGAGATGCGACAGTGATCAATTATCATACTTGCCGCTCCGGCGTAATTATTATGCTAATCGCGCTTTACATTGCCGCCACCGCCTCGAGAAGGCAGCCACTTGTGTTGAGACTCCGTGTTTTTCTTGCCGCAATCACCTCGTCGAGCGGAGAGAGAAGAGGCGAGAAGGGGGGGGGGGGGGTCTGCTTCCTTTATTCGCAGTAAATTTGCACTTCGCCGGTTCTTTCGCGATTAAAAGGAGAGAAAAGTTCGCACGTGTCTCGCCTGTATAAACATTGTGTATACACCGGAGATTACCGAGCTGCTGGACGGCGTGCGCTCATATATGAAGGCCACGACGACGGAGACTTTCCGGGCTTATTTTCTCATAATTTATGCGAGTTCGCGACTAACGACTGCCCTCGGTCTTGTTTGACAACCTCGCATTATATGGCAACGCTGTCGCCACGCGGTGGCCGCTCTATTTTAGAGGCCGTGCGTGAGAATAAACTGAACGAACTTGGAATCTGCCTATCATAATAATCGTTGCGTGTGCAGATACTTCCGGTTTGCGATTGCATAGACAAAGCAAATAGAAAAGAGATCAAGGACGCGGTTTCGTAGCGGCGCATTTTCGATTATGTATTGCTTTTCGCGGTTCATCAGAGCGACACTCCAACGGCGTTATCAATTGGATCAGCCGGACGTGAGTAGTGAATGATAACAGTGCCGTAGAATCGAGCGGAAGGCATGACTACAGAATCGCGGCACAGGGCCGAGATAATGTAACGCTCGTATTCCATTTTTTTTTTTCCTTTCGCGCTTCGTCGCAGTGGTCCGAATTACGCTCTGCATGCGTTATCGCCACGACTGACCGCCGTCATGAGCCGTGAACGACAAGAAAGGCCGGAACAGAATCAAACGAAAGGAATCCGTATATTAAACACCGGCCCTGCATGCAGGCTGTAATCCTTTCAGTCACGGTTTCTCGATATGGAGACGCATCTTTTCCTGACTTGACACGACAAGATAAAAATAAAGAACACTGTGCTGATCGAGCACAAATGTAACGCGCAGCTAAAGAAATACATTACCGTAAGTCCATTCATATAGTACTGATAGTAATTCAAAACAACGGTAGTTTAGGCGGGGCACTACAAGGTTTAACAAAGTTGAGGTGTTGCTCTTCCTACCCGCTGTATTTATAACTTTTTTTTTTCTTTGCGGCATTAGAAGGCCCTGAATCGGTATTAGTAAGACCAGCGACTTCTAACAAAAAGAAGATATATGATTCGGAAGATATATGAATTTGGGGGACAAGATCATTGAATAATATTTCGTGACTGAAGGGGCAATTCTCGAAATCACGCTAATACTTGAGATCGAAGCTTGTGTTACAAACAAGAGACATAAAGAGTTAAAGTGTATACCGAGCAATATTTTCACTCGTTATAGCACTGTTTGTCATTGACCTGCGCGCCGTTGCCGTATCATATAATTCGCTATTATTGTCCGTGCCTTTAAGGTTTCAAGTGCGCCCTTCATGTTGCTCGAGTCGTTTGTTATTTTGAGCGTAACTGCACTCCTAACGTAACGCCCCCAGTCGGGGCCTATGTCATCAATAGAATGAAATGAAAGGAAGTTAGAACTTGGCGGCTCGCGTTCATATGAACTGTTCCAGCATATGAATTACTTTAGGAATCAAGCCCCTGCAGGTTCCCACATTGTAGTGTATAAGGAGTATATAGGTCCCTCGCTCCGCCGTTGGAGCACGCGGACAATTTTCTTCCTTAATTTTCGCAACCTGAGCTCGTATTCACAGAAACGTCGTTAAATGCTAGTATCATTCGGAAGTGTACAAGTCAGCCAGTCGCGATATATCGCGATCGTTAACATATCGTGATCGAGCAAACGGCCGGCCGCTGGCAAATAGCGCGTATACGAATGAAAAGATTCGTGAATTCGGTACCCGATGAAGGGCGGTAAAGGGAGCCTGCAAAGGCTCCCCATGCATGCAGCAGCTTTCTCGCACCACACATACGCAACATACAGCAGTTAGCTCTTATCGCTCGCGTGCGTGCACGTGCGAGCGGTCACTCGGCTTCACATTTCGTCCAGTTAGTTGCCGGATGCGACTTATAGAGCCGCGAGACCCAGGCGAGCCGCTCCTTCTTCCTACGACTATAGTCTCTCTGTCTCTCTCCAAGTCACGCATCGACACACGCACGCGACGCGCATACAGACAAAAGGCTTGCCGAAGGACAACCGCAACACACATAACGCACGCGAGCCAGCGGACCAGAGGGTATGCATGCAGCCGAAGTGCGCTCCCTGCGGAAGGGAAGCAGCGTCGCCCCCGGCCGGCAAGGATATACAGGCGAGGGAGACGAATCACGTTATAAACCAATATCCGCTCCAGTCGCGGCGAGCGTGGCTCTTTGTCTTTCTGGAGGGACCTCCTTTCTCTTTGGTCGCCCGCGCCTCCGGCGTCCGCCCGGCGTGCGTTAATTCCCCTTGAATGACCTGGCCTTCGGGGCACCGTGTGTGTGTGGCGCCTGCATATACACTATGTAGAGGCGCTCGCCGCGTCTATACAGAGTGCGAGGGCGCGCCGACCAAAAGGGGAGAGGGGGAAACGAGACGTACAGCGAGGGCTCGGGCACCGGAAACCAACGCCGCGATCCGCATCGGAAATCAATAATTCCCGATATGAGGCATGAAACACTGGGTCCACGTATAGTGACTTGGGAACACGACCGCCACTCGTGTCGAGGTCAAGCTTGCGGGACGCCCCAGGGCACGAACACCGATGTGCGAGCGTGCGAAGGAGCAAAGGACGATTGAGAAGGCACTGGACCTGCAAAGTAAGGTGTACTTCCTTCCCTTCTTCCAACGGAAGGAGATAGAACAGAAGCACTATAGTCGACTTTCTCCTGTGATATCGCTGTTCACATTGTATACATATCTTTGCATCGTCGCATCCGAGCTAAAGTGGCTTCTTCTACTTACTACCCCCGTTGCTCGTAAAACATGGCTGAGTTCGGATCTTTAAGCAGTTACATACTTTCTTCAAGGCAAACGTATAGAGCATAGCGGTTGATAAAGCAAACGTTCGTTTGATGTCTAGTTCGTTTAGCAAACGTTAGTTGGTTTGCTTTAGGGTGGTAAAGTAAACGTAGATACCGAAGTATAGCCTTAGGTAACAACCGCGTTATCATTTCTAGTAAGCACGTGAAAGACTACATTACGTTAGTATATATCTATGCGCAAATTACAGGCTGTCACCTGCTCGCTCGCTTTTGTGGTCGTGAGGATCGTTCAATTAAGTTTTTTTTTTTTAATGTGTAGCACTTCAACCTTGAAAAGCTCTTACGATATAATTGTTCCTAAGAGCTTTTTTGTGAATTCGTGTCCAGATGCTTTAAAATTTGCCTAAGTAATTAGTGTGCGTAGACAGCAGGTAAACAATGGCCGCCCACATTATATACCAAGTAGCGAAGGTATAAACAACATAAGTTAACGTACGTATAGCCGGCAGCCAGATGTGTAAAATAACGACTGCGGGTGCCTATTTCAGTGATTCCTTCTATAGAAGACAAAATTTCACTCAGAGACTTAAAGTAATATATGCACGAAACACAGCGAACCGAAACATCAGTTATATAGTGGGGAAAACGTGAAACACAGGCACAAAGCTATTTAGAAGGTATATTTGGAATAGTAGTGCAAGCGTGACCAACATGGCGATCCACAGGAATCTGTGCGCATCAAGAATGCACGTATCCGTATCGAAGTTGAGAGAGTCGGAATTGGTTAGATTATTCATATTGCTCGCAGCGTATTATACAGTTAGGATGCTAGAAATGTACAACACAAACCAAACGAATAGTGCACGTATAACGCAAACTAAACGTATGTAGAGGTTCCCCTGAAGACAAAAGAAGAAAATAAAACATTCCCATTCACGAATATATTCACACCAGGAGCCAGCAGGGCGGAGACTTCCAAAACAGCGCACAACCCATCCCGATGCATACGAATGCGCACACGTTTCAAAACGTATAGTTACGCCTCAAATGACGGATCTCCGATTCATCTCCAGGAGCGCATATATATATACGTTCTGTATCGGGAGCCGTCTGGAACACGACTCGCCATGGACGCAACGGTGGATGGATACCGCGGTCACGAGAGCTGTATACCGCCCTGTGTAAGTCAGGAGTGCTTTCGCGAATGCCTATGCAGATATACGGTATACCCGCCGGGCGCAGGCCGGGGCTCTGTGCATGCTCAGAAGCTTCGGGAGGAAGGAAGGTGTAAGCAAACGCTTGGCCGGGCGGGCCACGCAGGCAGGTCGGGGATGCATGGGACGCGGCCGCGGCATTAATTTGGGGACGGCCGGTAATGGAAGTGGTCCGCGCGCGCGGCTGCTTTATCCCCGCGTGACAGATTCAGATGGGGAGAGACGGATTGAGCTGCCTGCACGGGCGCGCCTATATAGCTCGGCCGAAGGGATTCCCTTAATGAAGGCACCTTAGAGGGCTATTCAGGACCCGATCAATGGTCCATTGCGCAGAGCGCGCGCTTCTGTGTCTCGCCGAGTGCCTTTCCAACGTCGTGGCCGCCGCTGCGGGGTCAGCCTCTCGCGCGACCCCTCTCTCCCCGCACTCCTTCGAGCCGCCGGGTGGTATACGACACCGTGATCGAAGCTGCGCGAGAGCTCCGGAGTGCGACGCAAAGCGCGCCCTTTCGAGCCCAGAACCCATGCGGCCGAGCGTCGATCCCCAACTTTGGCGACGACGACTTCGCGGCTGCGTGGCCCCTTTTCAGACGTGACGCACGCGGAAAGCTGGGCAGAGCCCTTATGCAACCGTGAAACTGAAATTTCTCTCAGTTTACGTCGTACTCGACGGAGAACCTGAAAGTCGTTGAAATTGCACAATCGCGGATTAGGTGTAGGGCGCAGGTCGCCCCTGCTGGCTCACCCATGGCTTAAGTGGAGACTTGAGGTTTGTGCGCGAGATAGCGTTCGTTGCAGGCTATCTCGCCCCGTGGAAGCATATGTTTAGCTCCTTTATATATATAAATATATATATATATATATATATATATATATATATATATATATATATATATATATATATATATATATATACGATTTCTTCCTGTGTGAGACACCCTCACTGTTATAAGGTAGATGGGCCCATCCCGGAGTCAGTGTGCTTGCTGTTAAGGGCTCACACCACGATCCTTCTATCAGCCTCACCTGAAGTGGTTCCACAAAACGAAATGATAAAACAATAAGAACAATAAACGACGCGCTGCGTCAACCAACCTAACATGTCATTGTATCGAAATAACGCATGTTTCAGGGGAAGAAACCAAATTACAGCAATATAGAACTAATGTGTTATAAAAATAACAGCAATTAGTCACAGCGGGGAGGCCCGTTTATTCTGTCCTTCGTGTGCTACTCTCACATCAAGATCACACACACACACACACACTTGTTTGCTTACGAACAAGAGAGAGGAGGCGGCTATGAAATCCAGAAGAACCGGCTCCACAAAGGCAAAAGCTCACTTCGAAGGTGAAAATTAAAAAGCGAATAACCCATTCGTTGTGCTTGGATCATTTTCAGGAATAAAGTATCGCGCATGAAAGACAACGTGTAAATGAAAATGAAAATGCCCAAAAGCTCTTCAAGCACGAGGGTGCCGCAGTAATTGAAACCATCGGTCACCACCTCCTCGTCTAAGCAGGCGCATTCTTGACGCGTCAAGCTTAGCACCTCGTCCCCCCCTCCCCCCCTATAATGCAGAGCATCACGTCCCCAGCGGACCTGTCAACGTCCGATGGTCGGCAGTCAATAAGGGGCCTTTTACGACCAACGGATGATCGGCGCGAAGAGACCCCCACGTGTTCGATCCGCTGTGACGAGAAGCCGCCGCGAGTGTCGAGAAGAACGGTGCACAGCGCGCCGCTGACTAACGACGTCGGTATTGGCACGAGAAACGGGGAAGGTCGATTGGTCAGCAACGTCCGAGGAGGGTCCGCACGACGAGGCGGCATGGGAGCGCCCCCCTGCCCGCGTGCACCGCCGTCCAGATCCCAGGGTGCCTCTCTGCTCACTGGGTGCAACACAAAGCATTAGTCACGGAAGAATCTGCCCAGCCAATGACGCGCCGAAGGCGCCTTCTCCTGCCCTGCATACCCGAGCATATGCGAATGGGTATAGGTACAGCAGAAGCACGCACTATTGCCTCCGGATGATGGATACGTTCAGCAAGGTCCGTGCTGGACGTAACGAAGGAAGGTGGTGGCTTGGGCTAAGTTGAATGAAAAGAACTTAGCGAGGGCTTGGCTTGTGCATATATCCGGCATAGTAAGCGAGCTCAGAACGTACACAATACGAAAAAAAAAAATAATCATAAGGTCCCTTGTACACGATCCAAGAAAGTACTGTGTCCACCTCTTTCTTTCGTGTTGTGTGTTTTTGCGCTCACCTAGTAGGTCTCGGGCTATGTTGCTAGCTTCAAATTGAAATGCTAGCGTTAAAGGCAACGGACGATTGAGAAACGAGGGAAGCGAATGAGTCTTATCAATCGACCGTGTGTTGGGCGCAAGTATGGTAACGTCGTTTATTCGCCATAGTAGTGCTATTGCTGCATGCATTTGTGCAGGCCTATGACACTTCCCACCGATGTCATTGTAGTCGAAGGGTATGCCCACCAGACCATGTACTTCCGGTTACATGCGCCTAAGACGGCGTCAGGGGGTCATGATGCGTTTTCGAATGACGGCACTCGAACGTCGCAATATTTTGTGGCATGAAGTCACGTAAGTCAAAGTCTATATACCTTGTGATTTAAAATCACATCAGTAAAAGACCATAAGAAGCCAACAAACAAAGATACCGAGGACAACACAGGAGAATTTACTTGTACCCACTAATTGAAATAAAGAAATTATAAATTAATGTAATTGAAAGTGGATTAAAAAACTTGCCGCAGGTGGTGAACCATCCCACGTTTTCGTATTGCGCGTGCGATGCTGTACCAATGTAGCTCAATTGGTAGATCATCGCACGCGTAATGCTAAGACGTGGTATCATTCCCCACCTGCGGCAAGTTGTTTTTTCATCCACTTTCAATTCCATTAATTTATAATTTCTTTATTTCAATTAGTGGGTACAAGTAATTTCCCCTGTGTTGCCCTTGGAATCTGTTTGTTGGCTTCTTATGATATCATTAAAGAAAATCGGGCCCCTCTGTTAACCCCCTTTCTTCTCCTTCATTAGTCAGACTGTCACCGTCAAGGACCGTGGGGTTGAGAGTCGCCGTAGCATGACTAGTGTCCTCGGTTAGTCTATTTCTTTTTTGACTGACTTTGGTTCTGTAACGAGAACCTAAATTTAAACATGCAACCGTTCTCGAATTTAGAACGTGACGGCCGCGTCTGAGTATCGGATCCTCGACATTGTGCTCAGTGAAAGAACGCGGTACAGCCGCTGAGACACATCCACATGTGCAGCCATGTAAGTTGCCTTTCCGCAGACAGCCTCCAGATTGCGCCTGATACGCCAGCTGTACCCATAGACGTTACAAAGACAACAATAAGAAAGTGCGCATAATGGCCGTTCACATTTCAGCGCGTCTTGGACAAAGGCCGTCATGGCTACTCTTTTTATTTGTCTTTTAGAGCGCAGCTCTTTGGCGTCCGTTCCTGGGTTTCGCGTCGTCGTCGGCGTTGTCGTCGGCCTCGTAACCAGCTCCGCCCCCCTTTCATCCCCCCAGCGCTAGCAGCGACCGACTGATACCGCTGGATGCCGCTGACGCCGCTAGAGAGTCAAGATAACGTGACTGCATAGAACACCGTCGCCGCCATGCAGAAAGAGGAGGAAAGGGTCCCCCCCCGCCCCTGTTCTTGTGTGGCGGATAGGGTGCTCTTCAGTTGCCGACGCGCCGGTTATTTCACGTAGGCCCCGGCACGTCGACGAATACGTGACCACCTTCCCACGGCTAGACCTGGTTCTTAGCGCTGCGGAAGCGAGGGTATCATATTGTTTGTGTCGGCATCGGCGGCGTTGTCCCTGAAACCAACTCCGCAGCTGGGGTTGACTCACTATCGGCGTCAGCGGCATCAGTCAGTCGCTGCTATCTCTTCCCTCCTCCCTTTATCGTGTTGTCCGCTTGCTGCGCGCGCTTCTGCCCCCATCGTTTGCCGCTGGGTGTACACGCCGCCCCCCTCCCCCCTCTTCCTGCGAGTCTCCGGTTGTCAAAGCGCCGGCTCGAACTTAATTCCTTTCTTCGCTCCTCCTCCAATGCAACCCCTGTGCGGTGGCAATCAGAGAGCCAGATCGGTGGCGGCGGATCTGTATATGTGCACCGCCCGAGCCGAAATTGCCGCTGCCGTTCGCCCTGTGCGGTGGCAATCAGAGAGCCAGATCGGTGGCGGCGGATCTGTATATGTGCACCGCCCGAGCCGAAATTGCCGCTGCCGTTCGCCACTGCGAAATTATCTGCCAGTTCTTTCTGAGCCATGAGCGAGACGACCGATGGAAGTCCTCCGTCTGCTGCTGCTGCTGCTAAACGAGCTGCCAGAGCAGAGGCCCAGCGCCGTCGCCGTCAGATTCCAGAGGTGCGTGCCGCCGAAGCAGAAGCTTACCTAGTGGAGTCTTTGTTAAAGGAATACGTGTGAAAAATAAAAAAAAAATTCTGTGATAGCGCATACATGTGTTGCTCGATTTCTTTGCCTCAATCTATCGAAAAGGTGAAACAGCTTATTTGCTGCGCTCAAATTTCGCATTAGGAAGTAACGTAATCGTCGGTAATTTTTTTCGTAGCTTTTGATCTCTAGTTCCTGTTTGTCAATGCAAGGGTGCACGCCGCTTCAGCACTCTGCGCAACTTAAAACTTGGCGATGTAAACGCAGAAATGTTGCATTGAATACACACACACACACACACGTATACGTCTAACAACGCTGTTGGCAGCTTTATGTTGCACTGGAATCATTAGAAGTATCGCGCAAAAGCATAAGGGGTCTTATATAATGGAGTAAGGTGCCAGTAAAGACAGAGTGAGAAAGAGAAAAAAAAATAGAGGCTGGATAACCAGAGTAACGTCCGGCTGTCTATCCTGTACACTGAGTAAAGTGGGTATAGGCTTTGAAGGATGGAAGAAGAAACTAGATGAAACAGACAAGAAAATTGAGCACATAAACATACGGAAGTGAGCAACAGCTCTCTAAGTCATTCACGTACAGTCCGCATGCGATTATGAAGGGCAACAACGAACTCAAAGAAAGCTCTATCAAAGCAGTTCACAAATGTGCCTCCACCTTTGAGCGCCGTAAATGCAATTAGGAGACGGAATGAAAACAGAACCGGGAGATGATATTAATGGGTGCTTGTTTTAGACAGTATGTTGCCATGTTGCATGAAGTAAAAAGGAGAAAGATATAAAAAAAAGGGCGGAGGGTAGTTGAAAGGATTAAATGAATGAGCACAGACACGCTTGGTGCCACAGCCCAAAGGTCCGCTGGCACAGACCGCCGAGCTCTCCAATCGGAAAACTCCTGCAAAAATGCGAAGCGCAAAGCGCTCGCACACAACATAACTCAGACGTCGAAGCACTCCTGCGGCGAGACGTCGTCGTCGACCTGGCGGCTCCAGAGTGAAAAAGAGAGAGAAAAAAAGATAATCAATGTATCTTTTTCCAACTTGCGAGAAAACAAATTACACCGCGGTACAAAAGAGCGTTTTCCATTAACGCCACGCTAATCGCGGCACCAGCGGTGGTGCCTCCCACGGCCTCGCCCTGAAGCACGCATGTGGGATGAAAACGTTCGAGCGAAGAGAATACAAAACAGCAAGCACGACAAACTCGCGTTGCGACACCGCTGATCCGACGCCCCAAAAAGTTCCGACCAACAGTCGAGTCACAGTGAATGAAAAGACTGAAGTGTGAAGGCGGGCAAAGAAAGAAAGACAGAAAGGAAGGAAGAAAGAGAGAAGGAAAGAAAGGAAAAACAGCGGAGAAACGGTGAGTCCGAGGACGGCACGAACGCATTCCATCGAAAAAGACAAGCCATGAGAACTCGTAAGCAGCGATAAAAGCCTCTCGATCGAAAGAAAACTTTATTTGAAAGAGACACTCGTCCAAGTTTGCCTGCTGTTTAGCTTCGGCGCCGAGAGCCTTCGGTGTGCATGAACTGTGGGGGCACACAAAAAAGAAAATTCTCGGTGGTGCCTGTGTAGCTAAAATCCCGCCTCGCTCGCCGTCTCACACTTGTTCGCTTCTTTTGATACTTTCTTTCCTTTCTATCTTTTTTCTTTCTTCACTCGTCTGTTCTATGGCTGCATCACTGCCTGTTTGGTTGTCCGCGTGGGCTTTTTCTCTCGACAGCATTTCATCCCCGGTTGAAAGGCGAAGAGAGCCGAAAAGATGAAACAAAAATAAAAGCGGGCAAGGAGACGGACACGAAAAGAGGAGGAAAACGTGCCAAGAAGAAAAGGGCCTTCAACACAATCATAATAATTTTCCCCCCGCCCCACCTCGAAATCGATTAGTCTTCGAGGTTGTCATAGCAACGGATGTTTTCCTTCGATGTCGCCGACGACGCTTCTTTTTGGGGTCCACGGCGCGCTGCAACGGCTGCGGCCAGCACGCTCTTTTCCTGTCGGTGCCGGTGCTTGGAAGGGGGGAGGTTATGAAGGCGGGCTACGTGTTTTTCTCGCTGTCCTTTTGTCTGCGCGCCCAGATGCATCGCCGTTCCGGCGTGCCGCTCCGCCGACTTCTCTTGGCCAAGTGCGACGCTCGACCCAGCGCGTATACCGACTCGAGGAACCAGAGCACCGGTGATGGTTGCGAGATGCATCAATCTTACACATAGGCGCAAAAACATGCTCGGAACACCTGCCTCTACGCAGTGCTCGCAAAGTGCCGTAGCGTATCCGAACGTCGCGGGCCTTCTAAGGCACAAACACCACGCTCGCACCTCGCACGTGCGCCGATTAAACGAAAGCTGAGTTGTGGTTAGGTATCGTCCGCGTCACCAGTTCGTGGCCGTATAAAACGAGCGGGAAGGTATCATCGGCCACAACAGGTTATATGGCGTGCTAAGCAACATCGTTCTTCAACGACGTCATCGCTGCAGAGATACCATACAAGGGCGTCTTAAGAATAGCAACTTCAGAGCACTCGTATTCACAAAAGGTTGATACGCACGAAAGTTTCTTAAAAGCAGGTGCCAGGTATTGGCGAAGGCAGCCGACCAATGAGCAAACGGCACTCACTAAAGAAAAGCTCTGCAAATTTGACATCAGTTACCACCCTCATCTCATCCTTACTATATAGTAACACTCCTTACCCTATATACGGTCCCAACAAACTCGACAGAAAATCTGCCATGTACCTTAGGCCACCTCTCACTGCTTCCCACAGATTTCTCCAATCGAACAAACACGTTTCTGTCAACCAACCAACCCCAAATGCATTCTGGTAATAAATGCCAGAGAACAACCAGGAACAAAGAGTATAGAACTCACTTCTTCAGAAACCAAAATTCCATGTGTACGAGGTTGGCGTGAGCATGCGCTGCGATTCGTCGTCGTCGACGCTGACCCACTGCACATAACTTTTGATTGGTTACTTCAAACTCACAGCGTGTGATTTATTACCACTACTTTTTGTGTGTATGTCTGTGCGCACGCGCGTGGAAAGCATGAGAAGAAAAGAACTCACGCTCATTCTGGCACACAGTTTTTTTTTTTTTTAGCATGCGGGCCTATAAACCGCCCAGCAATCACTTACTCACGGCGAGCTCTTGAAAACGTGAACACGCAGCAGTGATGAACAACACAGCCGCATGCTCTGTACATACGCATCTACATGAGGGTACCTGAGTAGCCATAAGCGTCGTGAGCCCTCTCTCTCTGCCCGCAGAGCTCGCGGAATAATTCGCCTGATTGGTGGCTCCTTCACGTTCAGACTCGGCAGGCACGGCATTTTTGTGAGCACCTGGGTAAGAACCACGGGCGTTTTCTTCGAATCCCCGCGACCGGCATGCTCAGGTGACGAAGGGACCCCGCAGCGAAGTCTGCGCGCCAAAGGAAACGAAGTTGAATATATGCCGTACGCGGCTAAACGGAAAAGTTTGGGTTCGGATATAGGGGACGAGGCGGGGGGAGGGGGGGAGGAGTTCTTCGTGGTAAACAAAGAAAGCGCCCCGTCATTAGCGCACTCATCGCGCATGCACAAGAGAGGCGTCCTCACAAGCCGCGAGCACGCACGCCTCGACCGCGCGCCTGCCTGCCTGCATAGCCTGTCTCAGTGGAACAGCGCAGCTTTCCCCCACCGCTGGCCGATAATTATGATAATCCCCGGAGAGCGGCGAGGACGCCGACAAGAGCGCAGGAAGGCTCAGTGCAGCGGGAATGCCGTGCCAGCCATTCTCGGGGCCGCCACAAGAAGCACAAGAAAAGTAAGGAGCAGGCGCATCAGCTGCGTCCGCGCCCCTGCAGGATGAATTGCTCCCCGCTCGCGCGTCTCGCGATGATGAATGGGCCAATGGACTGGACGGATGCCGTTCTCTCCCAACCCCGGCTGCAGACAAGAAGAGGTGGGTAGGTTGGTCGGCCCGCCGCTACATCCACCGCCGCTGCCGCCGCCGCTTCGGCACCGCCGTCCAGGCGGGGTGGTGAGCTGCAGCGTGCAGGAGAGGGACACACCGGTGCGCAGCAGCCGAGCGAATAGCGGCCACCAGAAGGGGAAGCGAAGAGGGCGCTGCGGGCGACGCTCCATTCTTCTCGTCGTCGTCGTCTTCCTGCCTAGCATGTCTGCTTGCCACGGTGTAGTCCCCCGCCTGTGGCTCCCTTTCGAGGGAATCCAGGGTTGCGCGCACGCATCCCGGCCAGGCCCCCATCCGTCGGTCGCCGAGAGAAAACAGGCCTCGGAGACCCCGGCCCAACAGCGAACCGCAGGCTTCTGCGAAAGAGAAGGAGGAAGAGGCCGCCCGATCTCTCTCCTCGTTCTTCGCTGTATACTCAACCGTTGCAATGCGGCCAACAACGCTTGTTGTAAGCGCGACTTCTCAGGAACTGAAGGGAACGAGACGCTCGCTGCACTCGCGTACACCCCGGTCTCCTGATGTTGCTGCTGCTGCTGCAGCTGCTCGTGGTTAAGTCACCGCGTGCGCAAAGTGTATCCCGAGCTCCCCGGACTGCGTCAGTCGTGGCGAATTACCGATGCCCCCCTCAACTAACTGTCCTCGTGGGCGGCTAAGAAGGGCGGCAGCTGTGACCGCCAAGCTTCGAAAAGGTTTGTCCGGCGAGGCTCGAGCCTGAATGGAAAACCGTTAGCTCCCTAGCGAGGATCAGTGGATGAGTGAAGGATCGAGGGCACAGCTTGCATATGAGTGAAGCCTCAACGAAGGCACATCGATGCAACCGTCGCACTATTTTCCACAGGGTATAGCACGGGCCCTTTTAACGAGGTGAAAAAGAAAATGCTCGCTATGTTAGGAGTGACAAACTAGCCAAATAATTTGTGTAAAACAATGGAGGAGGTAGGGAAGTTTTGCCAGAAGAATATGGCGATTGACTTGCTTCGTTCTCCCTAACTCATTGTGAAAGATACACGCCAGGTTTTTCCTACAGTGTTGCCTATGTGTAGCCACCGAGGCACAGAAGACACACTGAATCAAAATAAAATAATATGTACGTCTGTGAGAGCGAGATGGCGGGAGGGAGGGGGGGGGAAGGGGGTCGGCTGTGATGTCGGCGTGCTACCTTCTCTTACCAGAAAATTAATTATTCAATACATACATTACACAGCATGATACCAAATGAAAGTACGCCATCCTGATGAACCAGCATGTTATACGTAATAAATCCATGCGAAGCGAGTGCGTGCCGAAATAATTTAACAACTTTATTCCAACTCTCTTCCTTATCATGCTTCGTCAGTGGTCCTTTAGCTGCGCTCCCGCTACGTTGTCCCCTTGCAAAAGACGTTATAGAGACTGTGTTGCGTTTCTGTTGACTTACGTTGCTCCCAATATCATGTCTGTTGAGAGTCAACTGAATAATACGCATTTTTTAAAGAGCCGTCAGGATTTGCCTG
The DNA here is from genome assembly GCF_050947875.1 of Dermacentor variabilis. NCBI lineage: Eukaryota > Metazoa > Arthropoda > Arachnida > Ixodida > Ixodidae > Dermacentor > Dermacentor variabilis. The sequence goes on along the minus strand of NC_134572.1, from coordinate 134,253,703 downwards.
TCATGAGCAACGGATGATGAAAGAACAGAATCGAACGAATTATTCCATTATACCGGCCCTGGGTGATTTGTGACGAGTCACGCTGGAGCGATTCGTCTTCCGTCGGCATTTCGAAGGAAGTTAACTATGACTATGACTGACAGCTGAGAGACGATTTGAAGGCGTCAGGAAATTTGCTGCGCTCAAGTGAATCAGTACCATTATGCGGGAGTGGCTACGATACAAAACTTACCTCCAAGGAAGACAGAAAACGAAGTACGTAATGCGGGCTCTCTTGCGAGGTGTGCGGGGTGTAAACACCACTGCATCAGCACTACCCGTGTGTCCTTAAATAATATAGCACCGCGATGCGCAATAACATGTTGAAATAAGCATTTAGACCATATACCTGTGCCGTTATTCGTCGAAGAGGGGAATAAACCTTTGATAAGAGGCTGCTTTCTTCGACTTAACGCAGGTAGATAATTTATGACAACAACAATACTACTGCTACTACCATCACTAGTACTAATACTAGTACTAACAGTAATACTAATATTAGTACTAGTATTACTAGTACTACTAATAATAACAATAAGAACTTCGAGAACTAAGTCCGCCGTTAGCTCGCCAGTGACAGGAGAACGCAACAAGCCCTCAGCTTTTCGCGTCAGGCAGCAACAAATTTTTTTAAACGGCGCAACCGCTTCCTGAATCGCATGACAGTTATATTGAAACAGCGGTTGTCTATTCACTATTGTTGTCCGCCTTGAAACTCGCTGCCCAAGTGTATACTGAAGACATCGGTTGGCTTGTCCGATATAAAACATCCGAAACTACTGACGCACACGTTTATAGTTTCAATCGAATCCCGCGGCCCAGCAAGATATCTACAACGTCGTGCCACAGACCGGAAGGAGCGAGCTTGAACTAACCGGCGATGATCGTGCACGAACCCAACAGATCACTCAACTAATTCGCCCCGTGGCTTCTGATTCAGCCACACCAGCAAGGAACCGCTGTTTCGCACTGTTAGAAACGACCATGCTTGGCATACGCTCTTTAACCGACGTGCACAGCCTCGCGGAGGGAGGGAGGGCCTTGACCTTCGTTCGCGTGTTTGCGCAGGCATCGCGAGTGGAGGGCGCGCGGCCGTTTCCACAGCTGACCGCAACGAACGAACGAACGAGTCGCTCCGGCTCCGAGCGGCACAACGACACAAAACCCCGAAAAGGAGAGCTCGCGCCGCCGGCCTCGGTCGGCGCGCGACTTGGACAAACACGCAAGTCAGAAGCCGGGCTCGCCAGTCTCCCGGCGCAATCAGTCAGCGCGGATCGGCCGAGCCCTGTTTGCGCAAGGTCCACACACCGTTTGCCTCTGGCTCGCGCGCGCGCGCGCCTAATGCTGTAAGAGGGTCGAGAGGACCTCGGGGCCTTTCGATTTTCGAGCGCCTCTGCCTCTGGCCGCGGAGTGCACAGCCGTATACACCCTACAATGCCAGTTAGCATAATCCTGCTTCGCGGTTTTCGTAAGAGCCCGAGCCTGCCCCTCGCCCCCCACCCTCTCCAGTCTCGCTTCAGCCGCGAGCGAACTCACACCCGTCCTCTCCTCTTTCTTTCCCCCGAACTGGGAGATGCACGAAGAGTACGCGAGCACGTCATAGAGAAAACCGAATCAGACACAAAATTCGGGAACTGTAACAAAGGAAGCATCGCTGAAAGAAGACCGCGTTGATGGGAACGCACTCTCCTCCTTTTTTTTTATTTCTCCTTTTCTTCCCTTTATTTTTCTTCGGTATACTTCCACGCTCCGTGTTCATTTTTTTTCACGCTCGCCCGCCTGTTGAACATTGATGCATCTTGTTTGGAGGAGGGATTATACGGGGACCAAGTGAGTGTGCGGCCACTGCACCGCTCCGGTACAACTGCTCCCGTCACACAGGGCTCCAACGTTCGTCAGGGAGCTTCGACACCAGGTGACCGAGGTGGAGGAGGAGGACGTGTACCAGGGACCAGGGGAGGGGGGAGGCACGACCACCCGAGTATGCAGCGGCGGGGTTCTCTGCTCCCGCGACGGCTTCCATGCCTGTGCAGCCATGCTTTGTGTCCTCTGCACAGCGCACAGGCCCCGGTTTTTTTTTTTTCTCGTTTTCGACGAACTTACTTTGGTATTTTTATATTTTTTTCTATCCTTGTTATTACTACACCGGTGCAACATTTTCCAGGGCAGTCGCTCGCCTCCTCGCATAGAGCTGCCCCCCTCTCCCGCGGCAGCCGCGAGTCCTTTTATCATCCGCCGAGAGCCGGCCCGGGAAACGTTTCGAACAGCCATTCATCATGCGCGTGTCTCGAGCGGTACCCACCGTTGCCGCTGTAGCCGGCATCGCGGGGAGGGGACGCAGCGGCGCTTCAAGAAGATTCGGAGCGAAGCGCGCCGGGCTGGCCATCCCGACGCGGCGGGAGGAAGGATAAGCGCGAATAATAATTCATCCAATGGCGCGGCCGCCGCGGTGTATACATACGTACGTGTGCGCGCGAAACGCGCGTCGTCGATGAGAACGAGCAGTCGTGAGCTACTGACGAGAGACGGCCTCGGTATTCACCTATACGGCGTTGGGCAAAGATAGGGCGAACGGGAAGAATTGTTAATTATACGGCGGCACACTCCGCGGTATAGGCTGACGTGATTACATATACGAGGGCAAATGCCGACGTGATTATATACGAGGGCAAATGAAAAAAAAAGTTTTTGCCCCTATTTTTTTATTAGCCAAAATAAGGTACATACAGGTGATTACAAAAATACGTACTATTCTACGTACCTTACGCTATTCTTCCACATAATGCCCCACATCGGTTCAGACCCCCCCCCCCCCCGCCCCCATTTGTCCCATTGCAGCACTAAATTTGAGGAATCTTGTCGTCCGTCAGTGACGCACGCGGCCTCCCCGAACGCTCATTGTTGTGCAGTTCTCTCCGGCCTTCTGTGAACCCACAGCACCACCACATCACACTTCTCAAAGCAGGCCACCTTTCCCCGTACGTGGGCTGCATTTAGCTGTAGATTTTGATGGGCGTTCGTCCCTTGCTCCGCCGTGGACGTGCGAAGCACAACCTCCATCTTCAACTGACAGCAGCGCCGTGCCGCGGAGCTACCGGCAGATAAGGCCGGGCCGGTCCAAGGAAGGTCCACCTCTGGGAATGGATATGTTGACTTCGCATTTGCAGCCGTAATTTGGTTAAGAAAGAAATAGGCGGCAAAGACTTTCTGATTCGCCCTCGTATATGATTGAACTTAGTCGAGTGATAGCTCATTGTCTTTAGCAGAAATCCGATCCCACTTTTGTATGGTACCCAATCTAACTAACTCTTCAATATTTCTGTGCTCACGTCTCAATAGATACATGCATCTTTCGTATGAAATTGAACGTTGTTATGGCATAACACGTCAATGCACTGCACATTTCGTCACTCGTGGGGTATACGAAAAGTATAAAGACCAGTACAAACTTCACCTGCATGTCTAGCAAGCAGTTGAAGATTTATTTTTCTTATTTTATGCGAAAGCATTATACGCCTCATTACGAGAAAATCCGGCGTTGTTGTCGGCGGCGTGACCGAAAGATGGCACCAAAAATGGCCGACGGCGCAAAGAGTCAAAACACGCCAAAAAAGCTCGGATTGACGTCAAATTTCTCAGGTAGTTTACTGTGAACGAAGTAAATTAATGGTTTTGAAAAGAAAATTTGGTACGCTTCAGTCTGGGTGGGAATCGAACCCGGGCCTCAGGAGTGCGAGACGAGCACCCTCCTCTGACGTCACGGATGCTCTACGGATCTGGCTGGCTAAAGGTGCGTCGTTGCACACCTCACGTCTAAGCCACCTGACTGACTAAAGGCGTGGCGTAGTCCATGAGCGTGACGGCGCAGCGAATGGGGAGGAGGTGGCACAACGCCATAAGCGTATTAAATGAGCGCGCTGCCTCCGGTGCGTCAGCTGCTCTTCAGGTTTCATCGCTGTTGTGTCTACTGCGACAGACTCCCGACGCCACGTCGTGAGTGTGTAAATTGAGTGTGTAAAATTCATCGTTCGTTCTGCAGCAAAATGGCCCGATTGTTTACGGTCTGTGGCCATCGTATACGCAAACACACACCCTGAATCAGCAGAAACAACGCAAGCCGAAAACATCGATCGAAACATTTCACCAAAGGGCCTAGAACACTTTCGGGTTCCCACACGTAAGCGGTCTGAAGTGTATCTGGCGAAGTTTTTTTCCTTTGCTAAAACTAAAAAAAAAGAGAGCCTGGCGGTTAATAGCTTGGACAATGAAAGCTGTTTGAAGTTGCCATTCTCGATAATTGCTCCAAGAAAGAATCGCGATATTGGGCGGCGAGATAAAACAGCAGGTGGTTCGGAACACATAGGCTATCCACCAACTGCTGGTATGCAATCAAGCAGGAATTGCTAGCATCCTTCTTTCACCTTTATTGCACACATAGGCAATGTATACAGCAAGCTTCATGCCATGAAGTATAAATAAAGCACACATTAACATACGAGTATATACTCTGCAGGCAGAGCGGAACATCATGCAGACACGTATAAGCATGAAAAGTCTACAGGTGAACAATACAAGGCGTGAAAATGAACACGTAGCTCTTGCATGCAGAATGAATTAACGAATGAATGCATTAACTTTTGTAAGACTGCGTGCCAATCAATCGTCATGGCGGACATACGAGCGAATGCGTATGTGCAAGATAAGGGTATATGTACATACGCAACATGTTGCGCATCCGCATTGAATTGTGTTTTCGGCACTCAAAGGCGTCGGCCTCACCAAATGAACTGAGGCCAAATTCACAAATGTTTTCGTCCATAAGCGATGCGTGCTATTGGCAGGCCTGCTTGGCTAATAAAATGTCCGGCCTAACGATCGACTGGCATGCGGTCTTACGAAAAAGTTTTCGCGTAAGAATATTTTTTTTTATGAATATGGGCCTTTGTTTATCGGGAATGACAAATTTTTAGCGTAGACATACATTCGTTACAGTAGAACAAAACTGGGCTCACGTGCGGTCAAAAACTTAAATACCTTATTTCTTATTCTTCACCCATGTCAAACCACCTCAGTCATTTATTTATGGAGCTATCTGTACCATTTAGTGTTGCCACTCAACTAGCGCATCTCTTTAGCGCCGTAAACTACTGATGCAATCTCATAAAGATGCTCTATATAGTCTGCTATACTATGCAGACAAAAGGAGAAAAGGCATAGTGCACGGCTGACACTGAAAACAGGCAACAGGGCCTGAATATTACAAACGCGTCTGCGGACGTCCAGCTAACAGCCGCACATATGTCCGTTTCTTTTTTTTTTTTTTAATAATAAAACTACAGCGCCTGGATGGCTCATCTCGTTAGCCTGGTCAGATGCCCAGCAGGTATGCCTTGGTCAGTGTCTATATTTTTTTCCGGTTTATGCTGACGAAGTAGGAAATGGGCGTCAAAGGCGCATCATACTCAGGAAAGAAAGCATGCTGCCTACTATTTCAGGAGTTCACAAATATCAAAGTTCTTGCAGTCAACGCGTTTGATACGGCAAACTCTTTACCTGATAATATACAACACGTTGTCTCTCTGGCATGCAAGCATTGTTTACAATGTCGCATGTCTACTTTTTCTTTCTCGTCGCCCATTCTGTCTGCGACAAGTAAAATTAATGCAGACACATTCACAAGGTTATTCGTCACCTTTATTTCGCATGAGCTCCGCACCCCCTGCAAAAGTAGACAACTGGCTATACGCGCTCTATTTTGTTTCCGTAAATCTTATACAGAAGGCATTCATTTTTTTTTTATTCCGAAGTTGCTGAACCCTAGCCTTGCCATCACATATTCAAAATACATTACGTACGGATTCCAAGTGCCATAAAAGTATAAAAGGTGGCCAGCAAATGGCAGAGAGCATTTACGAACGAAAAGATTTGGGAATTTGACCCTTTATTTTTACTTGTGCTCCTCTTAGAACTGGTGTCTCGCGCCCTTTCAGTCACAACGCTACGCCACCACTGGACTCTGCGCATTGGTCGTCGCACAGCTTCAGCACACAATGCGACCTGCCGCGGTCAAACCGGCGACCAAATTAGTGGCCATATTTTTTTTTTTTTTCAGCCGACCAAGAGGTTCCGCGTTAGCCTTCTGGTGGTGATGGCGGCCCATGTTTATAAAACCGGCGGCGGCCAAATTCCAAAGACGGTCCTGTAGACTCTACAGAGAGAGTCCATCACAGTTTACAGTTCCCTCTGTAAATTGCAGAGGGAACTCTGCAAATTGCAAACTGTATCCCAACGTACGTTGGTGTACTGTGCTTGGGTGCACGTGAAGGAGTTTCGGTTGGCGAAAACTAATAGGTTATGTACAAATTCACGCCTGGGTGGTGGCGCCCTCTGGATAAGAAATGAAGATCTCAAATGCTATGCTTTTTGCTCGTTGCATGTGGCGAAAATGAATGTGGGAACCGGAAACACGTCACAGACGTCTGGTTTTGCTATTCCACCTATTCGGAGCCCTCCGACACGGCGTTCCTCATATTCCGATGTGCGGCTCGGGATGTATAGGGACATGCCTGTTTCTCTTAAAACCGTAGAAAAACAATTCCGCTTACGGCTGCTGTGCTATTGCTTCAACTTTGCAGCAAGTTCGCATTTTGTGGTCCGGATAGCTTAATGTACCTATTGGCAGTGTTACCTGACTGGATTTCTAAGGAAAAAAAAAAAAAGATGCTAAGTTGCCTTCGTCCGTGTCTCGTAGATGCACACCCAAGGGATTAAGGGAATCCATCTCGAAGGTCATGATTTGTCGAATTGCAGACAACGGAAGTGGCATGGCTGCTATATTTTAAACATAATACTGCGAAGACCACAAATTAAAGCTAATGCAAAGTTTTTTTTTTGTTTGACAGACCATTCAAGTAATAGTGCCAAATTGAACGATCCCAACCACAAAATGCAATCTTTCCAGGAAATTTGGGCAAGGTCAACAGAGTCGTTAAGGCGAAATCCTTTTCCAACAATTTTAAGAATAAGAAACAAACCTGTATGCTGCTGAGTCATACACTTATCAATAGCACTATTAATTGGATCGAAGCGAGCTTCAATGGGTACGCACGCACGGGTGAAAGTTTTTGGAAGCGCATCACAAGCACTGCATGGAAATTAATACGAACGAAGAGGCAGGTCGAACACAATACAGTTGACTGCAGTGGCTATGAACACGCTCGGCGTCACAAGGTGATTGGGCGCGATGCCAGCCAACGTCTGTAATGGCGAGGTTCAGTTATATTGATTGGGCTGCCCGACTGCTACTATTTCCGGCAGCCTTTAAAATCAACACGTTATCACATTTTAAGATAACTAGTTTTGGTGCTTTTGTTCTTTTGATTTTGCTTGAAAGGTAGCATCAAAGTAAAATTCACACTCCTGAGCCAAGATCGCCCAAGCATCTCGCTTTCCGAACGTTCACTTGCGGTCTCGTGATTCGCCGGCACGCCGCTTTCGTCAGCAATCGTCTGTTCGGCGAGACGGGAGCGCAAATTGAACACCACTTACTCGATGACGTAGGAGGCAAAGCGAACATTCAAAACTCCCGCGCGAAGTAACAAAGTGGTACAGACGCTCGCCCTGTGTCCATCTTTTGTCCACCTGGTTGCTATCTTGCAGTAATTTCTCGGTCATTACGCGCGCGTGTCCCAACAGATGTTCTAAAATTTATGCATGTCGTCGAATTCGCGTCAATAATCTGCCATTGTAAATTTTACATAGGTTGATATTAGCTTCAAAGCTTGCTAAACGAAACAAAAGCATAAAAATTAGCTGGACTGATACCGTCAGAATAAAAGGTGCCTTAAAGGGACAATAAAGCGAGGCACTATATTATTGTAAAAAAATAATCAGACACCCACAACAAAGCTAAATTATCAAGAACAAGAAGTTCTGGCTACCGTACGGGAGCCGAAACGTGTTTTATTCATTTACATGTTGTGGTAGGTGTCCGCTTTTTCGTTTGACTATGCTAATTCCCGACCAGATAATTTTTCTTCATGAACACTTGCCTTGAAACACTAAATCACTTTCGACCGATAAACTGCATGAAAAACTATTCTGTTGTTTTTTGCAGTAAGAGGTTGATAATTAACACAGGAAATGAAGGTCACACTCCGAATTCTCGAATTTTGCAACAAAACCGAGGCGTCGGTTCTTCAGTATGACGTCCAGGATTTCCAAGTAGTCCCCCCGCCCCCTTTTATTTTGGACCACAGTGGCATGATACGTGTTCTCAAAACCTGATAAATTAAGTCTTCGGATGTTACAGTCGATTTTTACCGATTAAAATAAAGAAAGAAACTAGGCCTGAGCAGACGCACGGTCAAAAGCTATGACGTCAGCGCTATAGCTGGTGCGGAAAACTTCAACGTGGCCTCGCCGCCCTTCTTTCCTTCTTGCGTCTTTAGCTTATCAAGCCTCGTCTCACGGTAAAACTGCATTTGTAGATGTTCTAGAAAGGAAATTTTCAAACGCGGCTTCACTTATCTTTGTTTAGTTTAAGTGCGGAAATATGCATATATCGAGATGCCACCGCGAGGAAAATTTGGAAAAATTTCACGGCTATAGGTATCACTCAATGTTCCGAAAGAATGAAGAAAAACGATAACCTGCAAGGTTCTTTGGCAAAACACAAGGAAATGGCAGCCGATGGGCCCACGTTAAGCAACTTCTTTTACGGCCATCTCTTAATCGCCTCCTCCCATGTCCCACAGAATTGGTTGCTGCAGAGCTATCAGTGTGAAGGTGGTCCTGCTCCTGTATATACAGCAGTATATACAGGAGCAGGAGGCGGTAATCTTACTGCAGCCGCCTTCTGCTCAGGCAGGCGGTAATACGAGTACGGAAGCACCGTTCAGTATTATACTATTAAGTAGCATCCCAGAGGGTACCTTGCATCTCCGGCGTCGGCTTTGACATATTGAGAAGTAATCGATGCAGCGTATATATTTCATTTCATTTCATCTTCGCAGTTTTGATAAAACGCACAAGGCGTCGCAGGGTACAGTGCGATGACTGTATGCGTATGTAAATAAGGCAATTTAAATCACTATAGTACGAGTCCGGCGGTAGTTTAATCTTGCTCTGCTGCTGTGTTTCGAGCTTACGAAAATCTTGTATCTGAAAAAAAAGAAATTTCCTGTGCCATTTAAAAAACGACAGACCTGATCCGCGGTTCAGCTTCAGCTTTTGTTCGGGCTTCAGCAGAGGCAGCAGATAAATTCGAACCTGTGCTCGCGCGGGATTCTTTTTATTTTTTTATTTTTTTTTCTTTCTGCGCTGTTACGCGGACCGACAGACATTCTTGGAGGCTAGCTCTGACGGTAGCTGCTCGCTTATTTTTGAAGAAATGAAAAAAAAAAAGAAGAGTGGAACTTGTCATGTCGCCACAGGAGCTCTAAATATACATAATTAAAGTGGAAACCAAAAAGAACAGTACTGAAACAAATGTTGAACAAGAAGTCAAACATGACGTAACAGTACGGTTCCTCCGAATTTAAGAAGCTGCCGTTCAATTGATGCTCAATGAGGGAGATATATGTTTGCATATAAAAAGCCCCATGACCCCTTATCAAAATGGTTATTTGATTCGAGCAGAAACTCCGTGGACGTCTTGTTGCTCAATCAACAAAACTTTAGTGGAAATATCATGGACCTATCATTGTAGACTCATTGATCGTTATCGAAAAGTGGCCATCGTGGAACCGTTGTAACTCATTTACCAGTTATTGCGTTGATTTCATATGGGATTCGCATGGAATAAACATTGTATTTTGCTGAAATGTAAAGTCGAATGCAAGAAAAAAATTAGATTTTAAAGTGGACTACAATGCTCAATCAATGAACTCTTATATGTTCCATCGAGGCACAGGTTGAAAGTTGGACACTTTCAAGCTATTTGTTGTCTTTTATTTTCCCCGTATTGTTATGGAAAATAAACATTCAATTTCATCACAACGAAAATAAGCATATGAATACATTTGATTAAGGCCTTAATAAATTTATTTCTCATTCATTTCGCTGGCCAACATTGAAAACAGGCTGCATGTTATGAGGACACACTGGACGATGGGAACTTGGTGCACGTGTACTATGGAAAGAAAGACGCCATACGATTAGTCAAGCATATACACTTTCTTAATATTAAATTGTTCAGAATAGGCACTGATTAAAAAAAAAATGTAACAGTGAACTCCTATGCTTTGCTTGCTTATACCTGTTGGTTGGATTGTATTGAACTAGTGGACCAACTATGAAAGTGGGTATATTTTATTACATTCACCAGCAAAATGACATTAAATATAAAATTGCTTTGGCAGGCATTCTCAGATCATGAACAGCAGGTTGCCATTATCCCTCAAGAGAAAAGTATATAACAGCTGTGTCTTACCAGTACTCACGTACGAAGCAGAAACCTGGAGGCTTACGAAAATGGTTCTACTTAAATTGAGGACGACGCAACGAGCTATGGAAAGAAGAATGATAGGTGTAACGTTAAGGGATAAGAAAAGAGCTGATTGGGTGAGAGAACAAACGCGAGTTTCTGATATCTTAGTTGAAATCAAGAAAAAGAAATGGGCATGGGCTGGACATGTAATGAGAAGGGAAGATAACCGATAGTCATTAAGGGTTACGGAGTGGATTCAAAGGGAAGCGTAGCAGAGGGCGGCAGGAAGTCATGTGGGCGGATGAAATTAAGAAGTTTGCAGGGACAACATGGCCAAAATTAGTACATGACCAGGGTAGTTGGAGAAGTATGGGAGAGGCCTTTGCCCTGCAGTGGGCGTAATCGGGCTGATGATGATGATGATAAAATAATATCTTGCCCAAAAAACAAGATACAGTGGTTTTATATGTTAAGACCACGGTATGCTGATTGTCGCGTATTAATGAGAGGTTCCGGAATAATTTTGACCACCTGCGGTTCTTTAACGTGTACCCAAATGCACGATGCCTGAGCATACTTGTATTCCACCTTCAATGGTGTGCCACCGCCGCAGCCAGGATCGAAACCGCGACGCCGATCTCAGCAGCGTCATGTCATAACCACTGGTCTACCGCGGCCGAGCAGGGATCAAATACTGATTTACCTGCTCTGTCATTTATACAATGATATGTTTGTTTTGCCACAAACAATACATTGGTAGAACACGAAAGTCAATGCCACCTGAATGTTAAATTAAATGGACATCGTATGAACTTAGCCAACAAAATTCCGAAAGCAGTCACAGAGCATTATAAGCTGACCTGCTTGGTCACAATTTGAAAGACATTAAGCAACGTATTCTAAAGCCACGTTTCTCTCAGAACAAATACATAATATACATAATTCTGGAACTTAGTTCCCGGAACAATTAGGTCCCTGCCGTTAAAAGATTTCCTGTTAAAAGTTAACTAGACCTGTTCTTATGTACTTTTTTGTTGTTACAGTGTATTGACGCATTCTCGTTTTTGTACTGACTCTCAGTGTTGCTGTTATTTTGAGTTTCATTTGTGTCATCTGCCTTATTTCTTGTGAATTTTTAATATGTTATTGTTTACTTGTGTTTTTGTATGACTTCTTTTTGTCTAACCCACTTCTGCAATAGCCCCATAGAGGGGCTGCAGTATGTATAAATAAACCAATAAATAAACCAATAAATAAACAAATAAATAAATAAATAAATAAATAAATAAATAAGTAAATAAATAAATAAATATACAATCGTGCGCACATTATTAGCAACTTCAGTTCGTTGCACTCAACAGATATATATTGTTTAAGATGGAGCTCTTGAATATAATTGGTAAATGATTGACCAAAATGCAACTAACAGCCCTTAAAGGGACCCTGAAACGCTTTTGACGATTTTCTACAAACGTATTGAGTCGTTAGAGTAGGTCCTTCTGATCATTAATTGACACATCTAAGTGCTCCGCGTAAAGCGTGTTATTTATTATAAGGTTTTAAATATGCACATCGCTGCCGATCGCAGCGCACTGCTCGGCGGAATTTTAAGCCGCCCCTACCCATATGACCGAAATCGCCCATACGACGTCAGTGGGGCGAGCTATCCGATTGGCTGACAAGGGCGCGTGATCGATAATTTTTCCAACTTTATAGTAAACAAATGATCTTCGTAATAGTTGGAATGTTAGTTAATTTGTTTTTATGAAAAGAAAGTAGCATAAAGAGAATGCACAAGAATAATTTTTCAGTACAATTAAGCACTTCCGGCACACAGCAAGTGTCGTCTGCTTGTGTTACAACGTACTCCATTTTGAAGAGAGCTCCGGGGTCAGAGTCGGTCTCAGTCTTTTCGCGAGCACTGTGATTCGACTTTGTTGCCTTGTGGACTGCAAACGTAGCGACTGGCAATATGTCAAGCTGCGACATCGTGTCCCACTGCAAGGCAGCGTGCGAGCGAACTGGCTGCTGCGCATCGGACTGCCGGTATCCGATCCGCGCCAGGATTTGCGCGGTTGTGGCCGTCACTTTACACCGGAAGATTACTAACGCAATAGCGTTTCCCGAGTCCAGTATTAGGGAAAACGCAAGCGCAAGGGGACAGAGTCTGGCCGCTTGACTTTGCCGTAACGGGATGAGCCATGAGATGAGCAGAAGGGCAAATGCGAATGGTCTGCACGGTGCAGCCACCTGGTGGCACAGAGCTCAACCATACACAGTAGCAGCAACGAAGTGTATTCTTCTTTGCTGCTGATGTGTATTTTTCGCAGGAGTGTAATCATGAACACGTTGTTTTTATAAATGTTTAAAATGTTTTACGCTTGGTTAGAGCAATATTAGCGCTTTGTTTGGCTGGTTAAACGCTGCACCAACAAGTGTATGGACCGTGCTGACCGATCAGGCCGCTCACGTACGTCTACGCTAATGTTCCTTCATCAGCTTGAGTTTATGCCTAGTCATTTGCCGAAATGACCAGCTTGCCTGTGGTTACCGGAATACGACAGAATGCTCGCAACGCACGCTGCTTCGATAGCTCTCGCTTGGGGTCGACGGCCAAGCGGCTAGCGGAGCGGTCTCGCGCGGGCGGGGGCGGGCTCCAAAACAACCGGAAGTGGACGATGTGACGTCGCATCGTGACGCTGAACCAGTGAAGGCGGAGCTTAGCCCCACTCGCTCGGCGAACGAGTTGAGGAGGAAAAGCATAGCTAGGGAGGAGGGTAGCTTCTAATCGCTTGTAGCTCCATTAATACGTAACGCTTCACTTAAATTGTGGTGCGAATGTTCTACTTAAGCTGTACCCTACGCGTCTACAAAATTTGTCCGAACCGTTTCAGGGGCCCTTTAAATTAGTGTAGTATTGTAATTAGTGTAGAGCTGATCGTATGACCCATCCCAACCTATTTTTTTACATACGCAACAACTACTAAGAAACACCTTGGTCTTTAAATTATTAGAAGCACACCGATGATTTAGCCGAAATATTTTTGCGCCGGGATATATGTTCAGCGCTAGGTCAGGAACTGGTGGCGTCGATCGCATTCGTTATGAGCACTTATTTTTTACACTTGTAGAAAAGGGAAGAGGTTATGGTTGCATTTACACTGTAAAATAATTTATACCCTTAAAAGTGAAAAAGGGTGTAAATGTGTCCGTAACTCACACCCTTAGGGTGTGACTTATATAACTGGCGCCCTAAGGGTGTGAGTTATAGACACATTGACACCCTTTTTCACTTTTAAGGGTATAAATTATTTTACAGTGTATAGTTCACGAGATATGAGCCGACCTGTTTTGTTCGATGATCTGCGCTTGCAATATTAGTGTCAAACAATCATTTTCGATCGCGAACAAATTTCTCGACTGCGATTGGCTCTCTTCCGCGGCTTGCGCTAATGAGCGAATCACGATCAAGAAACTTTATCCTGATCCGAATTGCATAGTGTGACACACGCATAAGACATGGCATGTCACCGTTTCCGACACTTAATGCCAATATTATGACCATACATCAAAAAGACGGACGGGGACATTAAAGTTAATAGAAACGGCTACGGCATGAGTCATAATGAAACATTACAACGTACAAAGCATTAAACTGAAAAATTAGATCTTGCAGTATTACTTACCGCAATCACGATCTGATTATGAAGCACGCAGCAGTGGCGGAGCCCCAGAATAATTTTTACACCCTGGGTTTGATTAACAGGCTCATCAATGTGAGTACCCAACGTTTTTTGCGTTTTGCCCCATGGGATGCGGCTGCGGCGGCCGCAATCGAACCCGCTACTTTGCGCTCAACAGCGCAACGCCACAGCCATTAAGCTACCGCGGCAAGTATACGTAAGATCATGAGAATACAGGAACCGGAGTCCCTGTTTTAAGTGGTTTGTTGCTGTGAAATTCAAATGGTTTGACCATGACCAGCCTGCCCAATATATAATCCTGGTGGCTAGGCCGGGCCGCAAATCGTTCAGGTTAAACCACTGACATGTACCACACCTTCGCGCTCGACTGAAGGCCTGTGCGACACGTTACGCTGGCATCCCGGACATCACGCCTGCGCTGCACCGGCACCGCACAAGCTATTTTGACACCGGTGCCGTGCGCCCACACGTGAATCAAACATTCAGCTGGGAGAGCCCTATGAACACACAACACTACAAACGTGCTCACCGAAGACGAGAACTCTATCGTTGGGACCGGCGGTGTACCGCTCCTTCCTTCGCGCACGCTCCCACGCAGCAGTCGATGGCAAACCTCAGCGTCACACACGTGCTCTGTTGTTATCCGGAACGATTGTGGCACGGACGGGATATAAGCACGTAGCAGTTTTCGTCTTCTAACCTATTGACAAGAATGCGTCTCATTATAGCGCTACAACAAGCACACGCGTGCTAAGAGCAGACCACACGAATAACGGGCACACGGAGACAACAAAATTATGCAAAATCGCGACTAAAAAAATTCCCCCCCCCCCCAAAAAAAAACCGTTTCCTGTTGTCCTTTTAGAAATGTACGGTGTAACACGTTTAAAAATAACTTTTTGATTGAAATCCAGTAACCTTTCTCAACGCTGCAAGCTTTGTACAAAGGCTGACACAGTAAAATACGTTGTCGCGCGAATGACTGTTGGTTGCGATGATACAATGCTTTAGTATCGATGGGAATGTATCGGCTTGGCCTCGGAGATCTGTACAGGTTGTGGGCGCGCCATCTTAATCTCGGAGGCCACAACTAAAGTATAGTACATGGGGAGCATGCCGGCGATCACATCGCTGATATCGCATGTTACTATATAAAAGGAAGCAGAAAATAAGAAAAACATCCAAACAAGTCGCTGCTGTTCTATCTCTTCTTTTTTTCTCCTTTTTTTTATTGCGAGGGACAGCGCAGCTGCAACAAGCCGCAGCCAATAGGGTGCCTAAATGGTTCGGTCTTTTCCCACATCGTTGAAGCGGCAGAAAGGAGTGTGTGCCGGAACCTTGGCCAGCCACTCTTTTCTTCTCCTTACACCCTACTGCTGGCGAGGCGTTGTCCTCACATGCTTGTCATACTGAGAAGAATGTCCTCCTCATTGTTCCAAGCGATAAGGCGTTTTCGGCGGCTCTTGCACTAACCCAGGCTTCTTTCTTCCCACGTCAACCCGGTTAGGGGGTTGCCGAGGTCAATGCAACGAATGTTGTTTTGACGAGTACATGTAAGCTCTGGCATGCGGCACCTACGAGCGCCAATTAAGTCCCCTTTCCATCTGACAACGTCACGTCGATATGCCACGCGCATTGCTTCTTTTCGCCATCAGCCGCTTGCTATGTTTAGAAGCATATACGACGGGACCAGTTTTACGGTAACTTACGGCGATTTGCAGCATTCAGAAAAATTGAACCCCAACTCAGTGCACTTCATACTGACTGAGGGGCTCCCACTGAACTGGGGCAGAATAGGAGCGAGGGAGGGGGGAGTTAACGTCATTCACGTAAACTTAAGTTCATTCCATGTCACACCTGATGTAAAGAAAGTAAACGAGAAATCAACATAACGTCGTGAACGAAAAAAAAATATGGAACAATGCACAATAATGGAAGTTTCATTGAAGTCTCGTTGTGCTGGCTCAGTGAGTGTTGAAATTCCAGGTAATTTGTCGTGAATCAATAATAGCACAACGGATCGACGACGGAAATTCAACGTCCATTTTCGTAAGGGTCGTAATGGGCACTTTATGAAAACGTATCCGCATTATTAAAACAGACACACAAAAACTAACGGGCTGCTATGTAATTCAGAGATATATAAGACGTGGGCGCGTATCACCGCATGCGAACGGCACAACTGCGCCGACACGCTTTAAGACATCCGTGCAGAACACTCGCGAACTACAAATCTCCCGAGACGCGACATGACAAAACTTGGAAACTTGAAATTAAGCTAACCGCGACACGCGAGTCTCTCGAAGAGACACCGCGGCCGCCCGAAAAAGCAAGAACGTTCGTTTTCTTACCGCAAGTATACCAGGCGCATTCCGCAAGCGAAAACGAAATCATTGCGCGCACACATGTGCACGCAGAGAAAAAAAGGAAATCTCCCCAAGCGAATGGAAAAGCGCATACCGAAAGTATGCAGCAGCGTAAAGTGCAGCGGGCGGTATATCACATGTCAAACCTATGCATGGGGGCGAACAAGAACGCCCGCGCGGCGAGTCCCGAAAACTGAAACAACCCGCCGCCACAACAACACCGGTCGGTGAAGGGTGGGGAAGAAAAATAGGGGGAAAAAGGGAGGACGGCGGCCTAGAAGCGTGTAACGAAGAAACCGGAGCAACTGAGAGTTCCGCGCCGCTCGCGCGCTGCGTTTCATCTGTCAAGAACAGTGGGTCACTACCGCGTGTACGGAGAGCAGCAGAAATCTCCGCAGAACCTTACAACTCGTTTTGTCTCGCTACGCACGTGCATCAGTTTCACGTATTTTTTTTTTCCTAGCTTCCACACTGGCGGCGACGGAGAGGGGAAGCGAAGAAAAAGGTGCGCGAAGGAAAACTAACCGACGGCGCAAGAGCGATAGGGAACACAACAGCGATATTACTGAAACTGGCTCACTGTGGGAGGAGCCGGAAGGAAAAACAGGAAGGGACAAAAAGGAACTACGGCAGAAAGCGAGGATATCACGCAGCGGTAAGGAACCTCGCGTAGAGTGGTACGATTAAAAGGATCCGACGAAAGAGGAACGACGGGCGGGGAAGAAGAGAAAAAAAGGAAGCAAAAGGCTCCAAATTAAACGTGGCGATAGAGGAACTGAGAGATAAAGCATGCTGCTCCTCGAGGAAAGTAAAACAAAATAAATGACGAAACGAAGGGAAACGAGAGAGAACGTTGAACCATCGCACATGCGTGAAAAGCCCCGACAATGGTATAAACGGGAAAACGCGACCCTCTCTCCTCGAGTGGAAGGCACAAGACTTGGCGAGGGCGCCCAGTTCGCCCACGGCGAATGAGTCGCCGCGGCACCTTGCTTCATCCTACTTTGAGGGAAAAAAAAGGAAGCAGATGAAGAAAACGAAGGGGTGTGGTGAGACCGCGAATGGGAAAGGGTGACAGCGCCGCGCTGTACGTGCGTGACAGTCGAGCGAAGAAGAATGGGGAAGGCGGAGGGGGAAAAAGCTCGGGGAGGGAGACATTCCGAAATTGGCCGCGACACGAGGGGGTGGAAAAGAAAAGGGGATGTTGCTGTGGGGGGGGGGCGGGGGGCGGAGGGGAGAAGCTATTTTAATGAAACGTAGAGAGAACAAACGACGGGCGGCTTTTCCTCGGAGTGGGTTCGGATATCAACAAATCGATACGGCATATACATACCTCGAATGTTTGCAGCGCCGAGAGAGAGAGAGAGGAAGAACCGGTGCGCGCGCCGGACGCGACGGCAACAGCGCTCCGGAAAACGAATAGCCTCGGCCCGCGATGGAATGCCGGCGGCGGCGGCGGCGACGGTGGTGCGGTGTGCTGCGCTGTGCGTGCGTGTATGTGTGCGAGCGCGGCTTCGGTGCGCGCACACACTCACGCTGCGCTGCTTGCTTTGCCGTTTCGTGCGTCGTCGCTCGCCATAGCTCGCGCGCTCTCCCGCCCGTTCGGTTGGAAGCGAGTCGCTGTTCCCGCCACCCCCGCCGCGCGGCCCGACGTTGGCGACGCTGGCTCGGCCAACGTCGTCTCTGCTCTTGCGTTACTTCGCGCGACCGCGCCGGCAGATAAACACTCGTCAAGTGTGCGCGCGTGCGTGCGTGCGTGCGTCTACCCCTGGCAGCGCAGTACGTGTCTGTATGTGTCGACGGTGGTCTGGCGCGCACACACACCGACGAACGCCGAGGCAAGAACGTGGCGGACCGCTATAGCGGCGGGCAGAATAGCTGCGGGACGCTGCTGCTTGCGCTCCTCTTGGGCCAACGCTTCTTTTCCCGTCTTTGTTCGGCCGCGGCGCCCGCGGTATTTTTGCTGCCTTTTCTATCGCGCACCACGGACGCCACGCACGGCGCCCGTGGCACCGTGGCGCCTGCTTGTCACTCTTACCGCGACTTTGCTGTGGTCGGGCCGCGCATTCTCTTTGACGTTGGCGGGAAAAGGAAAGAAAGAAAAACCAGGCGAGCCGAACTTCCTCACGCCGCCCGCTGAAGCTCGCTCTGTACATTCCGCTCGCTCCGAAAAGTTTTGTAAGGGGAGCGTGGACGAATCGAACTTGTTCCTCCTTTTTTCTTTTCTTTGTTCAATCCCTTTCTTTTTCTTTTTCAGCGGCCATGGATTGAATCAAGGCGGGCTTCTCTGGTGAAAGAAAACTTTTGTCAGACTTGAAACCCCGGCGGCCATTGGAACACCAAGAGCTCGAGCGCCCGTTGCGACAGATTGCCTCGAGTGTTTGTATGCCTGAAGGCACAAAAAGTCTGCGGTACCCTAGGCGCCGACAATGCTCCAAACGGAAAGACCTGACAAAACACGACTTCATCACGACGGTGCCGGACCGCCTCGATATGCCGGATTACCTACACGACACAGTATTTAACGTGATCTGAACTGGTTTCACTATAGAGCGCAAGAAAGGAGCGAGACGACAAAGCTGATCAGGCATAGCACAGGCTCCGAATGTGGCTCCTGAACTATAAGAGTACAGCGGGAGACGTGGAATAACGTAGAACGCAGTGTTTAGCCGGCGTATACATATTCGACTACATCCTTACCTGCAGGAAATGTAACGGAGGAAACAAAAATACCTAGAAGGTGGAGAGAAGAAAAACAAACGAATAAATAAAGACATCGCTTAGGATACTTAGTTCGCCAATTATAGGTCACAAGACCTACACCTTCTCTGCAGGAAAGGCATGTAGGTTGTGTTCGAAGAAATTTACGCTCAATTTAGACAACAATAAACTCACTCTTGGAACGCCTTTATCTGTTATCACAAAGGAGAGAGAGAGAGAGAGGTCGTAAGGGAAAGGCAGGGAGGCTAACCAGGCTGAGCTGTGTAGGCCACCCTGCACTGCATGGGGAAAAGGGATTGAAAGAGAAGAAGGAAGAAGTTCACGCTTTCCACATCTACACAGACAAGGATTCATCGCCGAGTTGGTCACAGATAGTCCTACAGTCTGGTGCATTAATTGCACTATCAGTGGGCCACATTGAATGGGGAAAATAACAGTGTGAAGTGCCCACGTTTTCTCGGCACATTCCTATTCACCTTAGGAAAGCGCCATTTCTGTCAAAGCATCAGAAATGTTTTTAAAAGATTATTAGGACGAACTACTACACTTGGTTTCATGGCGAACATACGCTTCGGTACTCTAATGTCTATGCTTCACATGTTTTCACTGAATGACGTGAAAGCACCTCGCACTTTTCAATTCGTATTGCGTGGAGTGTTAAAAGTTCTCTTCAAATGAAACAGGTATAGGTATAGCGAAGGCCGTATAGAGAGAGCCACACAATGCCGGATACTCAAAGGAGGTTTCTCACGTTCTCAATTTATCTGGTGTATCTTCATATGCAGGGCTATATAGAATGGAGAGAAGGCAGGAACAGGAAAAGCAGGGACATATGTACCAAACGAGCTTTTGGCAATCCATGCTATGTAGTCTTAGGGGAGAAGCCGTAATGAAATGATAAAGAGAGAAACCTCTCCGCCGACCGTCGGCAGATTGTCGGCGTCGGTACAGTGTGACAGAGGCGCCCACACGAAGGAAAAAAACGTTGTCGCCGACAGTCAGCAGACCTAAATCGGTATCGGGTCGGCCTATTGTGAGTGAGCCTTTAGTGAACAGCTAGCTATACGAAGTAAAGATGGTAGTTTTATCGGCCATATAAACTCGTAAGCATATGCATACAAAGTAAATTAACAAGCGTGGTGCCACGCGAGCACAAGCAAACCTGAACACATCTCACTCAAGGCTGCAGTGAGGAAGCGCGGCAGCAGCAGCGAGCGAATCGATCTTTGTGCTGCGCCCCGCATCAACGCGAACTATAAAGCCGCGAAAACACGGCGCGCGGCGGACTGTCCCCGTCGCAGATGGCTTTTAAGATACAGCGGCCTGGAGTAGAACGCCCCCCCCCCCCCCTTCCTATGATCCCGCCGGATAGTTGCGCCTGACGGGAGACGGCGCCCTTCCTCCCCGCTTTCCTCGCTTGCGTGCGCGAGATTGAGCCGCGATCGCCGGCTCACCCTCGCACGCTTTCACTTGCACATACAGCAAGCAGACGGTGTCAATTTTATCACCCTTGGACTTTATACGGAATCTCACGGCAACGGCAGAAATGCGCCTGGGTATCCATATAGTTGCTATAGAAATAAACGGAGAGAGTGAGCAATGTGCGCACGCAATTTTTGCCCGTGTTGTCAAAGCTGCCGCCACCCCCAGTAATGCAGCGCACTTCGCATATATAGAACGACACAGCGCTCGCTTCCGACACATTGCACGAGGAAGACCGGTAAGAGGCTACAATGCTTCAGTCTCTCATGAGGCTATAGCTTTGTTGAAAAGTCAGGCTGTAGAACGGCTTACTGCACACCAAAAAAGAAAATAAAGGTACTTTTTTGGCCCCTGGCCTCTGCGTTGTTTTGTTTACTCACGCTTCCTGGCATGCACTGCGCGTCGGCGGACCTTCAAGTCGTGCTTCGTCCTTGTTGATATTTTTCGTTTTATTTCCCTCTAACCTGTCTCCAGTCGGAAACTAACGAAAAAAAGAAGAGTAGGGAAAGGGGCACATCGTTACAAAGTATCATTCTCGTGGTAAAATGAAAAAAAAAAGGAAACACACAAAACACAAGCGGGACCAGCTTGGGCCTTCCGTCTGCTTCGCCAGCCGCGCCGAGGCGGCGGCGGTATTTCGGGTCACTGTCGCAGAGAACCAACCTCTCAACGCGCTCGCACGGTTTTTCATGCCCGCGGAGTTAATGCGGGCTGAAAATGATGGCGTGGCACATTTCTGGGCGCATTCAAGTGCGCCAAGTGATGAAGCGCGCCGCGGTCGCTCAAACGGGCTCTCGTTCAAGGTCAGCGGTGCAAAGCTATCGTGGCTTGATGGAAGGACGCGTACAGAGCGCAGCCCCCTGTTGCCGAGGTAAACGGAGGAAGCCCCGCAATGAAGCTCACAGTGCAGCTAACAATACCGCGTGTTTCTCCGACGACTGTACGTGAGTCCGTTCTCTTCTTTCTTTCTTTTTTGTGTGTGTGAGAGAGAGAGAGCTGGTGATTCGAGACAAAAGAATAATCTTTACTTTGACCAATAGTAGACAAGGACGCGATAGCAGCCAATGCGGTCCTTAATCAACAGTGCTCCACTAATTAACTTCTATATATATATATATATATTTTACTTTATAAGGCTCAGCTTATTCGCCTGGCAGTTTCAGAACTATAGCATACCGAGCGCAACACAACACAGGCTCGGACAGTGGCGACGTCTGCGCCAACATTCCGGAAGTAACAGCAGACATCGCGTTCAAACAACGTTGCTGGCGTTGTGTAGATTTTGTAAAGTCAGACTAATGAAGCCGATAACATGTAGCGAAGAAGAAAAAATTGGGGAGAGGAAGAGGGAAGCGCGGTAAAGCCATATATACCTGAGGTGAATATGAGGGAAGAGAGCATGGTTGTCAAAGAGGGCGCCCGATGAGCAAGAGGATCGCGGAAACGAGGAAACGCAAACCAGAAGCGATCAGCCGACAAAGGTGGCGCTTTGATGTTGCAGAACTCGGGAATATAAAAGTAAACCAGATCTTTTCCCATTCGTGTCGGGTACCCGCAACGTTGACTTAAGGCATTACAACAACGAAAAAAACCTATTAAAACATCATCTATCATGGTTGAACACACAAAGCTTTTTCTTCAAAAGAACACTTTGTCATCGCTCCGCCACCTTTGTCATGCAAAACTTTCTTAATTCCCTCCATTGTGAATGGGTGGCCAATTTTAAAGAAGGCATTCGGACTGTTATTTCTTCCTCTTTTTTTCTTTATTTACCCTTTCAATTGCAGGCGATTACCTCGAAGGCCTTGAAACAGGACTTGCAGTGATTTAGCTGACCCGAAGTTGACACGGCTGTCTCTCAACCCGTTCAACCACAGTCTGGGAGAGAACGCGACTACTTTAACAGATTGTTTATTGAGGCACATAATATAATTAGACGAAATGCGGAAACAATATGCTTTAGACTGGGAAAACAATCTGTTAGCGACACACAGTCGGTCCGATTTGCGTAGACTGATCGCTTTCGTTTTCTTCATTAATTCTTGTTGGTCATGCAGCGATATATTTCTGACCTGTGCTCTTTAACGTGCACTCACATTTCATTCGGACGCCCTTGAGCCTCTCCCTTTATGTTCGAGCTCACAACAAATACCGTCAGTTGCTCAGAAGACAGAGAGAGAGAGAGAGAGAGAGAGAGAGAGAGAGAGAGAGAAAGTCATAGAGGAAAGACAGGGAGGTTAACCAGGCTGAGCCCAGTAGGCTACCCTGCACTGGGAAGGAGTAAAGGGGCTTGAAAGAGATGAAAAAGAAAGACGTTCACAGTTCGCACTGTTACAGAAGAAATCCAGCATACTCAGCCTGAGCATCTTTCACAGCCACAGTGTTGCTCTGGGGACATTGAATCTAATCAGTTATTTATTTCTAATCTTATTTATTTATTTCTCCATTTATTTATTTATTTATTTCTCCATTTATTTATTTATTTATTTCTCCATTTATTTATTTATTTATTTATTTATCAGTCCGCTGATGTAAGCCCCAGGCGTACCACCACACGAACATTCCTCACGCGTGCGGAATAAACCCTGTCGATCGAGAAGAGCGCCTGTCGACGTCGCAGTCGTCGGCGCGCGCCGTCTCTGCTTGGCGTGCAACGCCGACGCGCCACGCGTGCAGAAAACTATACGCGCTCGCACTCCGAAGCGATCCCCCTCTTGCCTCCCCCGCACAGTCCAGCGCCGTTATCCCGCTCACTGGCGTGGGTGCCGACGCTCTCGGGACGATCGACTGAGAGTGCGCGCCTCCTGTCTTGAGCCCGTTTGCTTGCTTGCCGGTGGCGGGGCGGCGGCCATCGGCTTGCCGACGGCTTACAGCGCCATCCATCTCCCGGGCTACCTTTCAGGGGAGCGATTCTCGCCTCTCCTCGGATGGGGAACAGCTTAAGAGCAATTCCGTAATGCATTAGCGATTAGCCCGGAGCGGCCTGATCAATAGCGGGAGGAAGAGGGATTCGCCTCCTTCTTCTTCGGCCGCGATGACTGCGGGAAAAGCGACGATGACCCTACCCCCCCCCCCCCCCCCATGGCTGTGGTGACGGCGATGATATATACAGTGAAAAGAGTACGAGGAGCAAGCACGGAGTGAGACTCACTCCGTGCTTGCTTACGCGCAATGTTTTTGAACAGCTTGCATACAACATCAACGTGGCATGGAGTCGGCTTTTTTATTTTATTTTTTTTTATTATTCTAGGGTTTTACGTGCCCAAGCCACGATATGATTACGAGGCCCGCAGTATAGTGGGAGACTACGGAAATTTGGACTATACGGGTATCTCCAACGTGCACCCCATGCACGGCACACGGGCGTTTGGTAAAGAAAACGTTAACGAGCAAATGAAGGCCAAATTTTCCTTGAATTTCCCACAAAAACCTGTGCCTTGCAGGGCAGTGTCGCGTAACACATTTCGAATTATTGTCTACATTTGTGGCCGTCTAGACGCAGGAAGTCTTGTCGAAGCTTGTTATAAGTTGCGTCATTGATTCTTTTAAACGAATTTTTAGACGCTCCTTAGCTATGAAAAGTTATGAGAATCTGACTATACGTTGTCAAAACTTACGTCACAGCGAGTTATGGGAAATTCAGGGCATCAGCACTAGTCTTTCATTTTTCAGCAATTCCTGGTTTACCAAACGTACGCTCTTACAATATAAAAAAAAAACGCTATTTTTCTTGTGCATAAGCGCTAATTTTCTAGAAAAATGCTTAAATTTACGTTAAGCATTAGCCGGGGTGGTGCTCAGACACGCCGCACCGATACCCCGCACCGATACCCCGGCTACGTTCAAAAGCGACACTGGCGTACTTTTTCTCCCCTCTAGGGCTTGTATAAGCTGTGCAAAAGGATAGCAAAAACTTTTCTTAGAGTTCAGTTCATGTTATATATATATATACATATATATATATACATATACATACACACACCAGTCTTCTGAATCTAGCTTCATAAAATCGGAGCACAGGATCGGTTCTACGAAATCTGTATGCCGCATATAACGACCCTGTCTTGAGCATCCACGCTTGCACTCAACAGAGAGACAGATCATATTCTAATATTTACTTCCCCATCAATGCAGGTCGATGGAAGGCCTTAGACTAAAAAAAAAGCGAATAACGCTTGACGTGGGTCTCGTACCTCTCACACCGACTTTATCGCGATAACAGCGATTTGTCTGTACAGTGGGGAAACAAAATGCCACGATTATGTATAGTTCTTTCTTTGCATTTTCGTCGACGCCCAGGTCTTATTGAACCTAAATGTTACTTTGCAGGGGAGGACAGTGAGCTGTGAGCGAAAGCAGCAGATTGCCTTGGACGATAGCATTGGAAACGATGGCTGTCGAAAAAGAAAAGGTTTTCTAGCGGTCAAAGCATAAGACCCGAAAGCGAAGAGCGGGACCGTTAAAGAAAGAACCGATTGCTCAGAGCAGCAAAATCATAACGCTCCCTATTGCTTCGCTAGAAAAGCAGCTCCACTACATAGTCAAACAAAAAAAAAAGAGAGAGAGAGAAAAGAACGATACTCGGTTGTACATATATATGCGTGCGCCTTATACGCAGGCCCGACTAGAGAAAGGGAGTCAGATGCGTCGGAAAGATACGTGGAAGGCAGGCAGTCGGCCACGGCCACGAGTGTCTAGCCCGCGGCGTTCGATTCCACGAAGTGCGAGCTGCAACCAGTCAGCTTCACCGCGGCACACGTCCGTCCGCGCAAGCGCACGCGTGCGATAACTATCGCGTTCTCCGCACAGCAACGGCAGCGGCGGCGGCTCTCGTGACAAATGTGCGACGGCTGACCGTTAGCTGACCACGACCAGGGGTCAGTCGCGTCGCCTCCCATGGCAGGAGGACACGCGCGGGGAGGGCTTGACGCTGGCCGCAGATGCGGACCGATCTCTTGGCTGCTCACGATGTTCTATGCACCGTACGGTGCTGTGGAGGTGCCCGCAATGGACAGGAAGGAAAAGAGAGAGAGATAAAGAAATGAAAGAAAAGAACCTTCAATGGACGAACGTAACTGACCGTTCGGGTCACATTGTCTGTCGCCAACAAAGCGCAATGGAAACGTGCGCTCTGTTCGATTCGGTGGCCTGCCCTGAGCTGCTTTACGTGAATGACTGTGGATACGTCGCCGAATAGCAAGCCATTGCGATCATGTGCCAGTTCAACTGTTGGCTGACCTCACGACTGACGTTATGGGCAACTCGCAGGACACTGGCTGTCCCATCCGTATTCTTGAAGGTATTTCCCCGAAGACGTCCATCGCGCGATTAAGAGAAATCCAGAGAAGAACGAAGCGCTATATTAGCACTCTTTCTTATATGCGCATTTTTAATCTTAAATGTGTTCCATGCGAGGTGCCAACGTGAACTATATTGGTTCACCACTGGTGCGGGCGAAAAATTAAATTTAGATATGTTCAATATAGGGTCATGGTTCACTTAGTCGAGTTGCACATTTATGAACGCCTTTCCTTTAACTTAAGAATACGGCAATGCATCTATATACACAACAACGTGAGCAGCAATCTTTAGAGTTGCTTACATTAATAACCACACCACAAACATCAGCAAATTTTTCTGTCAACATCACGGTGTGACAGCAGCGCTGCTTAATATCGGCGCATATTTCTTGGTTAGCGTAACTGTGTGCTGACACAGGGATAACTATTTTAAGCATAGCAGTTATTCAACCACTATTTCAAAACTTTTGATGTTTCGCTCATGGCTGTTTCTCTAATTTGCTATCGATAAAAATATATTTCAATATCATTATTCTAATTACAAAGATCAACAATTCGGCAAATTCTGTCCATTATGCCTGCGAGAGTTTTCTTTTTCGTTCTTTTTTGTCTCCTTTCTCTTCTTTCGTTCTCTTTTTTCTCTAGCTAGCTCGACAGCAGCCATGGAGCATCTCATGCATTAGAATTTCATGGTGGTGCGAGACAAAGATTGTCTCGCAGAATTTCCCAAGGAATTCGGCGAAACGTAGCAGCATGTATTAGTCACCTCAAATATCCATAGTTCTTATCAAGTATAGTTTACTGCTTTTGTTCAGCCATATCTTGCCTAGCCATGGCAGTCTTACGGTACCTTTTTAAAGGACTTGTACGTAACGAAGTGCTTGTGATTAATGACTTGTAATCAATTACATTTCTTGGCAATTTTGTGATTTAATGATTACATATTTTACTCGCTAACGGCAACGTTAATTCAATTACATTTTTCAGTAACGAATTACACGTAACCAGTTGCTTTATTGGTGGGACACGCTGTGACAGGAGAGGGCACCTTCTAGTACTTCTAGCATGAACTACAGCAGGACGCCCGTGGTCGTCCAATGCGACAGCCTTGTGGATGCGCCTGTGTCGATGTGAAAACCTTAGTTTCGCACACTTTTCTTGGCGGCTCTTTTAAGCGGCATCCATGGGCCGTAAGAGTTGCTACTCAGTTCCTTGCTAAAAGCACAGTCTCTGATTTCTCTCTTATAGACAAGTTTATGGTCGTTAAGCGAACATGTTCCTGGCTGTGTGTCTGCATGATACGTGACTCGCGTATACGCTTACTTTGCGAAGGTAACAAATAGTATTTTGAGGACAGACGAATAAGCAGTTACATTTTTAATTACATTACAGATTTAGCCACCTTTACGAGGAGCGTGAACTTCTGCTCGCATCCTTTACAATTCTTGGCTTTAAGTCTGAAAGGATAAGGAATGAAGGGGGTCGGAAAGAGCTGCAGCGGGTGTTGGCTGACGAATTGAAGTGACGGTGCTATTACACCGCACCGATGGCCACTTCAGAAGTTGTTGCCACAAATTCAAATGCGGACGACTTTTTCTTTTTTTTAGCTTTTGCCCACCAGGAGCGTCTTCTCCAAGCTCCAACAACAATGAAGGGCAATGATTGATAGAGGACCCATATACGCGAACATGGCGGCATTGTGCTACCGCCATCTCGTGCGTAAGGTGTTGACATGCTACGGCACCGCCATTCCTTCTAACGCCCACATCGAGCGAATTTTCAGCGCACCTGCTGTTGTCTAGGGATAAAGAGGGTATATGAGCGACGAAAATTTTGAAAAAATTGTTTAATCAACGTGTGAACGAATGCAACGACGCAATGAAAAAGAGAAGCCGGCTAGTTCTGCATATTCACTGTATTCGTGCAGCATTAATAAATGCTGGTAGGAAAGTAACTTGAAAGTAACCGATTACTTTTGAGTAGTTGCACAGTTACCTTCGTGGGGCAGTAATTGATAACTGCAAGAAAATATATTTTTGATTGAAGTAACTATAACTCTAATCGGTTGCCTTTTTTCTGCAACGTGCACAAGTCGGATTAACAAAGAAATATTTGGCAATTTTCACATGAAAAAATGCGAAATATAACAAAGCCAGTCTAGAAGGAGGAGTAGGACGACCTTTACTAGCTGCAGATACACTTATACCTCTGTCACACGAGCACGCAAAAGCACTTTTACGTAAGCGGTCTTTCACCAAGTTGAAATACTTTTTATTGAAGAGGTGTTGCGCGGCAGACACACGGCACCGACGATCTATTTTTGGTTTTTCCTTCTGGAGACGCTTTACGCAAAGCGTGTGGCGCTGCACTTCAAAATAAAATCGGTCAAAATAAACAGCATCTATAAACACAATATAAAAGCTTATTTTATTACACAGTTTTCAAGTACATTTAATAACACCAGATTAAAGGGCGTTAATGTAAAGATTTATTATAGTAGTTTAGAGAGCGTTCGACCTGCTTTCGAGACCCGTTCGACCTTTTCACGAGGGTGCAGAAGAAAATGAGCATTAGAGGATTTACTACACCTTCTGCGAGACAAAATTTTTTTACGACGAGTCTAGGCGACAGAAAAATACGCATTTGCTTAGTTTCGTAATATATGATAATTGCCGGCGCCCACTGGTTTCAAGGCTGCTCCTTTCCGGCCGTAAAATGGATCGACGAACTCCGCTTCCAGAAAAGACCGCTTCTGAAAAAGAGATCGCTCCCTGTCGTGCGTCTGCGTCAACGTGACATTCAAACATCTATGCAGCTTCGGCGCAAGGTTCAGAGATTGAAGTTTCTTTTTCAGCTAAAGCACGGGAAACTAGCTTTAAATCTAGATGATTATATATCGCCTCTCTTCACCAGAAAAACAAGGCATCGCCGTGATGAGTCTCTTACCCCTTTCAGCGCCAGAACCAATGCGTTCAAATTTTGTTTCTTTCCATGCACGGTAAATGGCTGGAGCGTTCTTCCATCGGCATGGTTTCAGAGCACTGAGATAATCGAGCAAATGGTTACATATGACGGAGTGGTATTGTTTTTTTTTTTTCTGGTTTGTTAGTACCTTATGGTGATACCTTTCTGTTTTGTTGGTACCTTTTTACCTTATGCATATGCGTCTCCATTTGTTTGATTGTAATTGGTAAGTCATTGCTTTGCTTTTGTTGCAGTATTTGGTGCATTTCTTTACTAGCCTGATTGTATAGCCTTACCAAACTTTTGGGTACTTGAAGAGTTGTGGTGGTCTTCAGCGTTGGCATTTATTATAGATCTTATAGGCACGTTAAAGCACCCTCTATTAGTTTCTGTTTTTGTTTTCACACTTTCTGCCTTATTTGGTGTTGTTGCTGTTCCAATACTTCGTGTTTTTGTATCGGTCCATCTGAATTACGTGTATTTTTGCATTATTTGAATGTGTTTATGCCCACTCCTTCAAGGGCCTCCTGATGGCCTGCAGTATTCTCTAAATAAATAAAAATAAATCCATTTTTCAGGAGAATGTCTTTTTGCTCAAATGACTTTCGAGTGACCGTGTGACAGGGGTATTAGCCTCGTAAAAGCGATTGCTCCGACCAGAGCTGCATATCAGTTGAGGTGGCGCCAGGATCCCGTCAGAGCATTTGCGATTGTATACTAACGGAAAAGATGGAGTTCAACCTGCGCGCAACAGGCCGCGCTGTTTGTCCCCCCGTTTCGCTACTCGACCGCTTGCAGCTCTATAGCGTAATCCAACACAACTCAATATTTGTGGAGAAGCCAGCAACAAGAACAGTTGCCAGCGTTTTCAATCTCATCCAAAACGAATCAATCACGCCCAACCTGTCTTTCAATAGAGCCGCATCGCTTATCAGCATCCCCTTCCCTTTCCAGATCAGTTCGCCAAGGAGCTCTCTACAGTTTAGTAATACCACTCGGAACTGTAAGACAGCAATAGCTAGGATTTGAGCCCCAACTCGCGCGCAAGAAGCTTTAGCACCGCGGCATAAAACACTGACGCGATACGGGTCTCGAGGAAAACACCGCGGGTTCACTTATCCCATGCGGTGCGCTAAGGGAGGAGGGAAGAGGAAAGTAGAAGACAGGGAGGTTAACCAGAATAACGTCCGGTTGGCTACCCTACACCGGGGGAATGGGAAAGGGGAAACAAAGATCAAAGGGAGAGAGAGGAGGGAAGGAAAGAAGGAAATTGCGGCGAGTTCACTGACGCGTGAGGTCTTACAGAAATTGCATTAAAAGTCACAGATGGTCGCACAAACCCGTCGTCCTTAAGAAACACAAAAGCGCCTTCACCGCTTTATGGGCCGACGGGTGATGGGGGCGGTGTTCCAGCAGCACTTGCACAGAAAGTGGCCGATTGTCCAGTTTTTGAAAAGCTTTGACAAGTTCTTGTCTCTCTGGGGCATATCTTGGACAGTGGCACAGCAGGTGGTCAATGTTTTCTTCGGTGCCACAGACCTCGCATGCTGCGCTGTCAGTCATTCCAATTAATGTAGAGTATGCCTTTGTGAAGGCCACTCCTAACCAAAGGCGGCAGAGAAGCGCAGCTTCACGTCGAGGAAGTCCGAGTGGAGGTCGGAGTTGCAGGGAGGGGTTTAGTCGATGCAGTCGCGTAAGTCGTAAGTTTGGCGAGTTCCACTCGGTCACTGTGAGACTGCGTGCCAGGTGTCTAAGCTGCCTTGCAGCGTCAGTCCTCGAAAGCGGAATTGGAACGCTGTGCTCTTCTTGATGTGCTGTGCGAGCAGCGTTATCGGCAGAATCATTGCCATTGATGCCACAGTGACCAGGTACCCATTGAAAAACGACCTCGTGACCTTTTTGTTGGACATCATGGTAAAGTTTCACGACTTCGTATGTCAATTGGTCATGACATCCGTGTCGGAGAACTGACTGCGTGCACTGTAATGCCGGTTTTGAATCGCAGAACACAGCCCATTTTCTAGGTCTTTCAGAATCAATGAATTCCAGGGCTCGACGCAGGGCCGTTAGTTCTGCCGCCGTTGAGGTCGTGACATGCGATGTCTTGAACCGCAGTGTCATTCCTCGCGTTGGTATAACCACGGCACCAGAAGAACTGCACGACATAGTCGATCCATCGGTATAGATGTGCACGTGGTTGCTGTACTTTTCATGCAGAAGAAGTAAGCTCAGCTGTTTTAGAGCAGGTGCCGGTAGATCTGTCTTCTTCTGTAGTCCCGGAATCATGATATGTACTTGTGGACGGCTCAAACACCACGGAGGAAAAGCTGGCTTGGCCGCAGGTGCGTACCCTGAAGTAAACGACGCACGATGTGCGGTGCGCTAATGGAGCGTGCGTGTCTAATGGGCCAAAATTCCGGCATTCCTATTTTCGCGGTGGTTCCTGCCGCCTCACGGTCAAGTGTCATCAAGCATCCGAATGACTTTCGTCGCGTGCCCACGTATGTGGTATACACACGGGCACAAAGACGGCGACCCTGAGCTTGCCAGGAAAGAAGCTCGCGACCCTCGGCATTGTTTACGGACGGAGAATATACCCGTTTCACCAAAACACTCCCCCCACCGCACCCTCCCCACTTCCCATCTCGGCCCCCATTTCCATGCGCCTTGCGGGGGATGCGCAGTCACAAGCGCAAAATCATAGTTGTTTTCAGAGCGCACGAAGAATACAGGAAGGTGCCGTTTTTTTCGACTGAGGGCCCTTCTTCGAGGAAGAAAACACGTCGTAGGAAACGTGTTTCTTCGCTGACCACGTGACTACGTCTGCATACAGAAAGCAGCCGCGTATAATTTATGCATCCGATTTTGCGTGGATCATGCAGAAGTATATATAGCGGAACCTTAAATAAATTTCTTTCAAGTGTTAGGTATACCACGAAGCTAGAAGAGACTGTTTATGGTGCAGTGTGAACAGCTGAAGTACACGCGTAAACGGGACAACAAGAGCTTCACTGGTTAACACCACGGCAGATGAGCTTTAAAAAAGATAGAGTGCTCAATTAAAATTTAAAGAATATGCAGGGTGATTAGAGAGTGAGGCCACAACTACTTTAATCGCTTCAGAGTAGCCAATGGGAGCACATGTCATCTATGTAGCGGATATAAGTGCTTCAAGCATCACACTAGAATAAGCGCGCTTCCTGTCCCTGCTCAGTAGCACATTCTTTGCCGCTACTACATTGAGGAGTGGTCTACTGTTGGCCGCAAGTTTCCACACGGTTAGTGAAAGGGATTTAGAAGCGAATCATCATGTCCTCACACGAGCAGATTTGGCCTTGCACTAAGCAAGAATTTATGATAGGTGGAAATGACTCCGGGAGATGGCGCTGGTTTCCTGAGCAAGAACTGCACTATGCAATTGAAACGAATGCGCCAAGGTGATTTATGTATGCATGCATGCATATATGTATGTATGTATGTATGTATGTATGTATGTATGTATGTATGTATGTATGTATGTATGTATGTATGTATGTATGTATGTATGTATGTATGTATGTATGTATGTATGTATGTATGTATGTATGTATGTATGTGTGTATGTATGTATGTATGTATGCATACATGTATGCATACATGTATGCATGTATTCATGCATCATTAACATACATCAAAATTAGCGACAGTCGTTCAACAACAGCAATACTACTACTACTACTACTACTACTAATAATAATAATAATAATAATAATAATAATAATAATAATAATAATTAAGCGTCACTGCACTTATGTTTTAACATGATATCATGCCACTCGCTTCCCCTATGAAAAGTTGATGCAAAATATATGCAAGGTGAACGTAAATTATTCACACAATAACAATCGTCATCAGCAAAAAAAAATTCAACTGAATTTCAGTTGAATTTGATAACGTTAACGTAGCATAAGACGCTTCGGCCCTCTTGTGTCGTTCCGTATCAAGCCAAATGTGGCGCGAATTTCCATGCATTATGTACATTTGCGCATAATACACCGCGTCATCAGCCGTTATCCGAACTCGGTTAGCGGGACTTACTCCTAACCGTTTCTTTTTGAGTCGTTATTCTTTTTCAATTGTCTTGTGGTTTCCACGTTATTCTTTCGACGTTAAGAAGCAACTGAACCTCGCTTAGTGATGCTTTTGGTGAACTGTGCTAAACGTGATTACCGTTTTGTTTTGGTGTCTTTTGGTGCAGTTCACTTCTTTCGTCTGTGAAAAATTTCCAGCGCCTACAGTGTTTCTGAAATGTCTGCTGACAGCGGTCGGTCAAGTATATGCAGCTATTTATCCATGCCGACATGTCATAATTAAAAATGTTATAAATATGCATGCACAATCATCAGCAATAATTTTAACTTGGTTACTATAAATTCTCACTGAGAGTTGATAGTAACTATACGAACTATCCATCGACTACAAGGGCTCCAGAGAAGTGCACGAATGCCAACATTATACTAATCCACAAAAAGGGAGAGAAAGAATTGAAAAATTATAGGCCATTAGCTTATTTTCAGTATTATATGAAGTATTCGCCCAGGTAATTTCCAATAGAATAAGGGCAACACTTGACTTCAGTCAACCAAGAGAACAGGCTGGCTTCAGGAAGGCATACTGTATTATGGATCCCATCCATGTCACCAGTCAGGTAATCGAGAAATCCGCAGAGTACAATCAGCCTCTCTATACGGCTTTCATAGATTACGAAAAGGCATTTGATTCAGTATAGATAACAGCAGTCATAGAGGCATTACGTAATCAAGGAATACAGGACGCTTACGTAACTATCTTGGAAAATATCTACAGAGATTCCACAGCTGCTTGAATTCTCCACAAGTATAGGAACATACCTATCAAGAAGGGAGTCAGACAAGGAGACAATCTCTCCAATTCTACTCATCACGTGGTAGGAAGAAGTATTCAGGCTATTAAAGCGACGGCTTAGGAGTGAGGATCAACGGCAAATATCTCAGCAACCTTCGATTTGCGCATGACATTGTCCTGTTCAGCAACATTGGGGACGAGTTACAACAAATGATTGAGGAGCTTAACAGAGATAGTGTAAGAGAGAAGTCGAAGATCAATATTCAGAAGAGAAAGAATGATCAATAGCCGGGCAAGGGAACAAGAGCTCAGGATTGGCAGTCAGCCTCTGGAATCTGAAGGTATACGTTTACCTAGGTCAATTACTCACAGGGGACCCTGATCATGAGAAGGAAATTGACAGAAGAATAAAGATGGGTTGGAGCGCATACGGCAGGCATTGTCAAATCTTGACTGGAAGCTTACCATTATCACTAAAAGAAATGTGTACCATCAGTGCATTCTAACGGTGCTAAAATATGGGGCCGAAACGTGGAGACTGACAAACAAGCTGGAAAACATGTTAAGGACCGCGCAAAGAGCGATGGAACGAAGAATTTTAGGCGTAAAGTTAAGAGACAGGAAGAGAGCGGTGTGGGTCAGAGAGCAAGCGGGGATAGCCGATATTCTAATCGACATTAAGAGAAAAAAATGG
Organism: Dermacentor variabilis; assembly: GCF_050947875.1. Taxonomy (NCBI): domain Eukaryota; kingdom Metazoa; phylum Arthropoda; class Arachnida; order Ixodida; family Ixodidae; genus Dermacentor; species Dermacentor variabilis. Next base: position 134,219,141 of record NC_134572.1, on the reverse strand, counting down.
AGCTAGGCAGGTCATGTAATGCGCAGGTTAGATAACCGGTGAACCATTAGGTTTACAGAATGGGTGCCAAGAGAAGGGAAGCGTAGTCGAGGACGGCAGAAGACTAGGTGGGGTGATGAAATTAAGAAATTCGCAGGCGCTACTTGGAATCTTTCGAAACTCTTTAGGACGCATACCGTACATAAATACAGAGCCAGAGCTCATCGCCAGACACTGTATACATATATATGGTCTCAATGCTGCAGAAATGTCAGTTTACCCCCTTTCGTGACGGTATATGCAGGTAGCGTTAAATGCTGTTTAACTGCAGAGGTTGGAAGCCTTACACCTGGGGCTACTCCTTTTCTGTGAGAAATATAATAAATAAATAAAAATAAAAAAGAACATTTTAGCACACGCAAACACTTAGACATGCAAGAGTGAAAGGAAAAAAAAAACCAGACGAAACATAACAACGAAGGCGAGCCATTGCACAAGATCGTCCCTATAGTATTTCAAGCATGTGTCCGTACTTGTAAAACAAAAGAAAATCAGGCAGAACCTATCTCACGATGAACGCCGAAGTTAATGCGATTATCTTTGAAGCAATGCTGCGACACACCATATTGCCACCACCAAAAGGCGCCATGTATGAGGTGCCACAGGTGCCATGTTCGGACTTCGCGGCGCCGCCGCGAAGTCCGAGCATGGCACCTGTGTGAATATATTTTAGGACAACATTTTCTTTTTAACTTATCCGGTGTTGTGCAGAATCTGAATATATACGTCACGGGTTCCATTCCTCCCAGCACCGGAAAGATTTTAAAACATTATTTTGTCACTAAAGAGGCCGCGCACACGCAGTGACCCAAGTTGGCGTGAAAGGGGTTCATTGATGAGCCACTGAAGGTTCATTGAACCTGTCAGAGGTACAAGCATTGCTTTGGTACTTCCACTGGTACTTCCGCAACCAGCATCAGATTTGACGGCCCCCGCTTACTATAAGCAGTCGTTACGACAATGTTGCCGTGCCACAATGGAATGTTAATAGACTCCGAAATAAGTCAGATGATTTTCGCAAACTACTAGCTCAACTTTCCTGATTTATGTATAAAGGAGGCAGCCACGCAAGATAGCTTTCAGCTTCAGTTTACTATCAGTTCCACAAGCAATGATTAGGTCTGTGCAGGTAGTATGCAAAAATGGGTGCCAAAATCAACGACTGCAACGGGACCGTCGGTTAAAAAATATTGGTGTACAAAACGTGGGTTTAACCGAGCAAAATTTAAAAGTACAAGGTAAGGAAATTAAGGCACAAAATGCATTACATTGGTAAAAAAATATGCGCAAATAAGTACGTATATTAAAAAGCATAACTACACAGCAGAACACATTATCGAGCATGAAACTACTTATACAAAATAAAACATTTCAATTCTTGTTTGAATACATTCAAAGATAGTTGGGGTTTAAGAGAATGTGGTAGTCATTCCATATTTTTAACGCTGAAAACGAGGACGTCATTTTTCCATAGTTCGTGTTACATTTACGTAGTAAAAATTGTAAATTATGTGCGAACCTAGTGCAGGGTATTATTGAGTAATATGCAGCCTATAAGTTTACCAGCAAGCTGTTTGTTAGGCAATTTATAAAAGAGGATACTAATGTACTTTAAACGTTCACCTCTTTGAATACGTGATATATAAATTATCGCATCCAGTTATCGACAACAGAGCGATGTTATGCGCGAGAAAAGACGTACCATTCCATATATGACACACTCGAGCGACTCAGATAACGGAGTTAGTCGCCTGTAAAATCTCATCTGAAAATACATCTCTGACGGTGAGCAGTCGTTATCTGCAAGCTTCTAGTATAATTTCTATAGACAGTTTGCTGAATGTGTTTAGTATCTTGAACTCACTTGTACTGGCCAGCGGGTAACGATGCATGTAACGTTATCTGGGGTAGCAAACATAGTAATGCTTGCGGACACTTTTGTCCAGTGCACGCAGCCTGGAAATTCAATCAAAAAGTGTTAAATGACAGCTCTCCGACATTTCTGTGTGGGTATCGCTATTTTATTTCTGCAGTCGTCACGCTCTGCTCACAAGACCTCCTTGGTGGCGCTGAATGGGCAACGAATGTAGAAGCGCATGGCAGCGATGATTTCTCGGTTCTGGCTAAACATTCGCTGATGCGACGAGCAGAGACGCGGTGTGGCTGTACCAATTAAATCTAACATAAAATTCACCATTTTAGACAGCAAAGCCTATGTCGTAAACTTACATTTTATGGAAAAAGCATATTTTTGGCTGGTGTGTACCGACCACTGAATTCGCCCCCCCCCCTTCCGATACTTCCAAGTTATGCACGATTACATTTCACAGCACACTAACTCACGTTTCAATTTAATAACAACAGGTTATTTCAATTTACCAGGGATCAATTGGACTAATCTTTCGCACAACAGCATTGACGCCAAAAGTGCTGAATCACTATTGTTTATGTGATTTACTTTCTGTTTAGACCAGCTAGTCTCCGAACCTATTAGAATAGCTGGTTCGTCATGTACATGTACTTGATCTGATGTTCGTAAGTAGTTTATTTCAAAATAACACATTACACATTGAAAATGGCATTTCGGACAATAAAATGATTGCATTCTCCTGCCCAATTTTAGGAAACCGTCAACACGATAAGCCATCGGTTGCTGTTATCCCGGATTACTCAAGAGCAGATGCCAATGCTATTTCTGAATATTTCAACGCCTGCTTTCTACAGTTTTCATTACTTCATGATGTAAATAAATGATGGTTACGTCTTCAGCAAACTGTACATTTTTGTGAAGACAACTACATTCCTCCAGGAAGAAACAGGTTAACAGAGAACATCCTTGGGTATCACGCGAAATAATACACTTAAAACAGAAAATTAAAAGGAAGCGCAAAAAGAAAATCGCATGTGACCTACAAAATTTAGTACGTACGCTACAAGATAAGATCCAAACAGCCATGGAGCGTTTTTTCACCGTTACTCTACCTTCTTACATGACGAATAAATCACAAAAATTCTGGCGCTACCTACCGAGGGAACGGCACACCGCATCGCAGATTACTGTTCCGAAAAAAGCAGTTGTTCAGCCTGACATCACAGCAAGCAAATTTATAGCATTTTCTTTTTCAATCTGTTTTTACCATAACTGCCTTTAACGGCAGCCCCTCTCCACGTTATCCGTTCGACAATCTCCGATGCCTGAAATAGATATCGACCAAGAAGGAATTTTTCAACTCTTGCAGAAACAGTATCTAAAAAAACCCTGTGGTCCCAACCTCATAAGCGAATTTTTGCAAGAACACACAGTTTGAATGTCAAAGTACTTGCACGTAATTTACCGGCGATTTTCGGAAACTTCAGTAATACCTGACGACTGGCAAATGGCCAAGGTAATACATGTGCACAAATCTGGCTCTAAACTCGACGTAAATAACCATAGAGCTGTTTCATGTGGGTGCAGTAAATTGTTTGAACATGTCATGTATAAGACCATAATATTGCATTTAGAGAATAATAACCTACTACACGGTCGACGGCATGGTTTCTGCTCAGGTTTATCTACTATTACTCAGTTAGCTGAGGTAACCGATGACATAGCTGCCGCAATAAATAAAAGAAGCCAAATAGACGCCATTTTCTTCGATTCTTCAAAAGCCTTTGATGTAGTTCCCCATCTAGACCTCTTGCCATTGTATTAGACGAGAAAACAGTTTCATGGATAAAAAACTATCTCGAAAATAGAAAGCAATGCGTAGCTTTGAACGACAGTATGTCTGATTGCCTTAACTATATTGTCTGGTGCGCCACAAGGTTCAGTTCTCTTATTCCCGATCTACATCAATAATACTTAGTCATATCAACTTATGAAGAGCTTGTTATCTACTGGCACAAGTTGATAACAAGCTCTTCATATAAAGATCAGCTACGGGCTGTCCAGAGGGTCCACGATGACGCCATAAGGGTCGGCCTGGCGGTGCCGACGTGGACGCGGCCCGCCTCGGTCTGAAAAGACCGGGCTTCAGGACACTAATAAAGTTTTGTGAATGAATGAATGCGTTCAGCCGCTTATTCAAATGCGCATATTTGCCGATGACTGCGTAGTGTACACAATAATAAATGGTAGAGAGGATCAAGTAAAACTAAACGATTCGTTAGCTTCAATACAAAATTGGCGCAACAAATGGGGGATGAAATTAAATCTCAGGAAACGTTCAATACCCGAGCAGCCCGTAACAGTAGTCAGTAAAACCGAACATCACAATGTTGTTCACATGTACTGGTAGAGGCTGTAAATGCGAACACTAGGCTGCGCAGATATTTAGTTTTTCCCCAAATTTCGTGTACCGTAGAATGTTGTGGCCGAGTGTACCACACTATTCACGTCCGATAAACTAGTGCGTCTTGCACCAAAACGACGTGACCAATGTGGCCGCCGGTAAATTTAAAATAATGTGCGCTTGACGATATGTAAATCATTATGTAAAAGTCGCAAAATAAAGGGAAGAAAGGTCAAGCTCCCGCTGTGTACTTACATAAAGCTGACGCAGAAAGAATCATTAGTTTGTCAACAACAACGTTCCTATACTTTTAAGTCGATTCAATGTCCGAAGGCTTTTTATCACGAGAAGTATAATGTGTTCCAAAGTCAATTCAAATTGAACTGGCCATTCTCTCGTTTATTTTTTTCCAGCTCGCACTGACTTTCGGCAATATGAACATTTTATTCAACGCAAAAGTGATCGGTGCTAAAACTACGAAGGCTAGAGGACGAGAATATGACCGCTGGTGGTTCATTATTGACAACTGTTTTAATACAAACGCCCATATTGTATTTAATGAAACATGTCATTCTCAAGGTGCCACGTGTACCTATTCGGGACTCAGCTTAATGTGTGCCGCAACTTGTGCTCGCCTTGCCTCTGTACCCTCGGTACACCTCGGAGCATAAGGGGACTTCTTTCACTCTCGTTAGATCCCCTCGCCCTTCATTTTCCCAGCTTGTAACGTTCTTTATAATACTTTTTTTTATTACTATACTCTGTGTAAACAAGTCGTCTTCACCACTATAAGGTGACTAAACCTTTCTTTTATTTTAATTTCGATATAAGAAGGACGTTTGCGTGTGAACTTTCCAGACAAGTCTCCTTCCCACTTTACTTAGCGAGACACGCGTATGTCCGGCTAGACCAAGTGGAAATGGGACTTGTGCCCAGAAAACATCGGGGGACAGGGGAACGCCCAAAAACATCTGAGGCGGTTATAGGCAAAACTTTGACAATGAAATTTTCCCAGACGATCCCTCCATCCCAGACGACTTTAGGATTTCTTGTGTTCATGTATGTGCCTTCAAGGCTCACTTTGCAGAAGCGCACGACCCTTATACAGGCTCGTCGCTGGTTCCACTTCTGGCGGCCGCGTCGACGTAATGTTACAACTGCTCAAAGCCGCACGAGTCTTCCGAACAATGAACGTGATGAAAGCTTGAACCGAGAGAAAAAAGAAAACCGGGGGATGGAAGAGGGGAGAGCGGGGCGTATGGGGGAGAGCTGGCGGTGAAGAGCTGGTTCCCTCTGAAAAGGAATCAGGAACAGAGTCCGTTCACAAAGCATGTTGTATGCGGTCATCCGAAATCTGTATGTGGTGAAAATGTCGAGTTGGAATAAAGGGCTTTTTCACCTGGCTTGCTACATACCCACACGCATAAGCCAGTCGTTACGCAGCTACACTCTTCACGCTGTGTAAGGTGCAAACGACGGCCGAGTGGCGCTTTTTACTGCCTTTCCAGTGTTGATACATGTTGAATAGACTCCATTATGAAGTCCCGAACAATGCCAGCTTCCTGCGAAAGAAAGTGAGGAAGGACTTGCGTTCACCCAGGTACATAAATCCCCATTTGCATGAGTGCAGTAGCCGAGTTGAGCGCGTTATGCATAGGCAAGAACAATTAACGCTTGCGAAGACGTTGTAAGCGACTTATACCGGCATCGTATTTCTGGTGCACATGCCATCGCAATCAAAAAGAAAAAGAAAAACTTCATTATTAAAAAAAATGAGAAGCTGCTTTTCACTTGCATATCGTGCTTTGGAAAGTTCGAGTACTGTTGTCCTTTCGGTTTCCATTTCGACAGGTAACTTAGAAAGATACGGTCAGTTGTCACCTTATTTTAGAAACCACGCAGTTTTTCATTCAAACTGGGCACGTCGGATCTGTCACTTGATTTTGATTTCCTTGAGAGTGCGAAATATGCGTTGTGTCGTAACCAAACCTTTGCAGATGCCGATGAAAACGCCACATCGCAGTTTGGTGCAGATGCTTGAACGTCATAAAATTTTTCTTTTACTGGGTAACAGGAATTAGGCGGCATGACCAAGTGAACCCCATTGTTTCTATATATTTTTACACTTTACGGACTCTATGGTTCTATTGGACAGATTCTTATGTGCGGCCGGATTTTGTTCCATCAAACTTTCATTTGACATAGCCTTGTCCCCGTAGTATGAAGCAAGCACTACACAAGGGTTAAGAGATTCATTTGTCATATTCAAAGCCAGGACTCCACAGATGCAATATATTGCATCTGTGAAGACGTGGCTTTGAATTATATGAGGCTTGAACTTCCATGAAGATGATCATACTGTAGTTATCGTGGTATAGTTCGAAGCATGGTGCTCGCCCAACACACAACGGAGCACTGAACAATATTAGACCACTTTCCGCAAGCTCGTGTCGCCCTGGCTGGAGAACCCGAAAATCCGGCTCTCCAAGTTCAGAATAAGAATCAATTAGTACTTGTCGGTATATACTGTGACGCGATATGTCATGAGACATGCCCTTCCAACCAGCAACGCTGTACTGATGTCATGGACGTCCTTCTCCACAATCTCATAGGAGGCTTCATCATGGCGCTCCTGGTGACCTTCAAGTCGACCTGGGCCTGGCAGCTCCTCAGAAACATCATTGACAATATCCTTCGCTCTTGCTCGACACTCAAGCTGAGTGCAGCCTGAAGGAAGGAAGGAAATCAACTTTTTTCAAGGTCCTGCAGGCCACGAGAGCTTTGGGCTCTCATGAAGTGGGCGTTTCCCACGAAGGAACCGGGAGGTTGAGTTTCCTGGCGGTGTCGTGGACCTGCTGGACGGCCCAGAGTTGGGGAGCGAGTTCTTCGCTCCGGATTGCTTCTTCAAACTCGACCTTGTCCGGTTTGGAGTTTATGTGAGCTTGCAAGCACGGCCAGAGTAAATGATAGACGTTAAGGGATGTATTGCAATTGGTGCAATAAGACTTGTCGTAGAGCTCAGGCATGTAACGGTGTAGTCTGTTTTGCGTGGGGTATGTGTTTGTTCGTAGCATTCTGAATGTAACCGCTTGAGCTCGAGTGAGCGTGCGGTGTGGCGTGCTATACTCTCTACGTTGTAGGTAGTAGTGTTTAGTGATTTCATTGTATGTAGTGGGGACGTCCTTGTTCTCCGAGTGGTCGGGTGAAGCCGCGCTAAGCGTGCGCCTGGAAATCTGAGACTAATGACCTCACAGAACAACTAAAACATACGCTCAGGCGTTTGTGTGATCGGTCCATCATATTGCCTAATCTGTTGCACATACCAAGGAATTTAGGACATTGCCCCTTCGACAATCTCTTAAACTTCGCCGCAACGCATCAGAGTACCTCAAAGATCAACATAGTTTCAGCAAGTTTTGGTTAGGGCCGTGTTAAGGGTAACGTGTTCGAATAACACTCATTTAGGACAATTAGTCGGCACTTAGTTTTGCCGTACAGCAGCGTTTTCGTCAGGATCCAAGCACTGCAGCAGCGAAGTTCGGATAAGTGCTGTAAAGGCGAAGTTATTAGAAGGAAGTACCTTCTCGACGCTGTTATTTGAAACTATATATATATATATATATATATATATATATATATATATATATATATATATATATATATATATATATATATATATATATATATATATATATGTGCTTTCTTGAAATGTTGACCTCTGAGCTATGCTGATTGAGTATACGGTGACGTTCAACAGATTTTCCAAGGGGCAATGTATGAAATTCCTGCAAATCGTTGCGTTATTGCGAAAAGCTCGTGTAAATACAATTTTACTTTGGGCATTTTGCATTACAGTATAAACGAACGTAACGTACACAGATACTGCATTGTGGTCTTCCGTGCAAAGCAATTGCCTGAGTCAATGAATAAGATTAGCGCAATCATAAGGCAGGAAAGCGGGACACGAACATACTATAAACAGAACTTGCGTACCGCACGTGATTATAAAAGCAATAATAACAGCAGCTATACATGTAGTAACTTATAACAAAGCAGCCATAACGAGAGTCTCATAAAAACACTATATTAAACCTGACCTTCATAGAGAAATAAAACAAAAAAGTAACAGAAAACACGTTTTTCTCAGAAAGAAACTGCTATATAATACAGGCTAAAGTTATCTAGTATAGAGACCACGTCTTCGTTATATTCACGTAAATGTTGCGGGGTGAATGATATAAATTAAGTTAGAAGTTAGCTTACGATATAATTTGTTAGGATCTTTGGCAAATAAAATTGACACTTACTGCGAATCAGACCTCTCTGGCGTCACTATGAATAGACGTTGTGAACCTGTCAGGTGGCACTATTCACAAGTTTGTAAAAGAACATGACCGCATGACTGAAATGTTCTCTTATCTCCCGCTTCGTTCATAACATCACCTATATATGTATGCTATGTTATGTAGCGTTTAATGACATTCGAAAGCAAATTGAGAAATTAAATTCAGTACCTACAGAACTTCAGCATTTTATGAATATCTTGCAACGTTCAAGCATATTCCAGCATCAAGGCACCTTTGAAATGTAACCTTGACGTTGAAGCTACAGAAAACTGAGACCTGAATGTACCGTGTATTGCGATTTCTGTGCTGTACATTCACATGGTTTTCCTATTGTTGAATGCGTTGCGAATTCTCCACATATACTCAGAGGCCGTATTGAAAGGAAACTGTGTTAAAGAACTTAATAAGTTGCTGCTCGTTTACATGCGTGCACCTTGCTCGGAGAACTTAAAGTGCCACATATACATGTTCATAACTATAATAACGTGGTTTTCACATCTGTAAGTGCCCGTTTTTCAACCAAAATAAATCACCGTGTGTCTACTTGACAGACTGACGTCGATGCCAGGGAAGTGACTATTCAGCAATGAACGTACCTAAGCGACGCACATACAAAGAACAGCAGCTGAATTCCCAAACCTTCTTCTTCGTAAGGGCTGTTGGCTAATACAAGACTACCTTCAGAGTAGTGGCTAGCTTGTTGGCACGAACACATACTTAAGCAAACAGTGCAAATAACGGGACACATAAAAGGGGCATAGACACAGGTGCTGACTTCCAAGAAGTATGTTTATCGCGCGTGCGAGGAATATATAGGCAGACAAGCAAGAGTGAAAATATAATAGCGTGAACAACACGAAAACAATTGCTTGAGATTGCTGGTAGGCGGGGATGTGTTAAATTTGCAGCTATGCGATTTCCTTGCGTAATAAGTGGATCGATGGTAAACTGATGCATGAAGGGGCACGTTGGATGATGGCAAATGCCTCGATAATTTCACGCGTTTGCTGGTCAGCGTGCTATTTCAGAAAGGTCACTGTCATCCAAAAGCACGCTGACCAGCGCACGCGCGGAATAATCAAGCCAAGTGCCCTCATACAACGTGGTTCTTCATACATCAGTTCACCATCCATCCAGTTATTAGACAAGGAAATTGCGTATATACAAATTTAACACATCTGTGCCCACCTACAAGGCTGCCTTCGCTAACTATATTCTGAGACATCACTATTGGTTGACATCTGTCCTTAAGAACAGTTCTAGCGTAAGCACATTTCGTGAATACGGGCCCTGACAGCACGACGCCCATATGCATACAGTTGTGATGTCATTCCAACAAGCCGATGCGATCTGAAAATATTGTATATGCATCTTGCACAGTGCGTGCACAGCAAGACCACAATTAAATTCTTGGGTTTTACGTGCCAAAACCACGATCTGATTATGAGGCAGGCCGTAATGGGGGACTACGGATTAATTTCGACTATTTGGGGCTCTTTAACGTATGTCATGCCAATTTACGGAACACGGGCGTTCTTGCATTTCGCACCCATCGAAACGCGGCCGCCGCGGCAGGGATTCTATCTTGCGACCTCACTCTTAGCAGCGCAACACCCCAACCGCTAAGCCACCACGGCAGGTAAGCACAGCGAGAAGCGAAATACATTCAAACGAATTAAGAAGCACTCTTATTGGTTCATCTCGCGTTGAGATGACCGTGTGCGTGGCAAGCTCATCTTAGGAAACTATTTGGTAGAGCAGTACAACCTAAACCGAGCGTTAACTCATTTGTCTTGCCTTCAACTTCAAACTATTCTGGAATCTGTGTTTGATACGTCAAATAGCATCCCTGACCAGCATAAAGGGATGATGGATTTATCCTATGCAAGCAATTGAAGGAACAAACTACACAAGTCCGTCCTACTTGAATCCTCGATGTGATATCATTCGCACCTTACCTGTTGCATCTCGTGTTTGGCTAGGTAAAGCTCTTCGGACTTTACCATAAGTGCATGATGACTTTGCGATAACGTACTAACCGCCGTGACACCATTGCACGTGTATAAGGCCATTTAGGTGGTTAATCTCGTTTATGACATCACCATACATTGCCCTCGGCTCCGCGTTATTTCGGGCAAATCAAGAGCAAAGCACTTCAGTAAATGTGAAATGAACTAAGCCAATATTGCTCATGCGCCTTCAGTCAAATTGGTTAATATGCTTCCTATTACTCACACTACAGGAGCGCGCGAAGCCCGAGAATTCCAATACTTACGAACTGCTAGTCTAGAATATAAAGTATACCTGAATTATGTCGCAAGTCACCGCACACACAGCATGCACACTAATCACCTTGGCAGGTACCGCATGACCTTGAATGAAGTACTGCAGCGGCTACGGCAGCATAGTGCTCATATGACGGACCCAAGGTTTGGTCGCAGCGTAGACGGGAGTCAAATCACGCATCCGTAGCAGCTTGCACCTGGACGAATCTTCCTCGGCAAGGCGAGGCGTACACGTGAAAGATAAGAGCACACCCACCTGGACACGGTAAAGTATTCGAGCCGCGCCGTTGTCACGTTCGCAGTCATAGCTGAACCCCAGGGAGCCAGCTCGTGGGTGTGAACTGCGGGGAGAGTTGGCGATTGCCGCCCGTAGCCAAGACGCTCCGCCAACTCAGCAGTGCCGTGAAGCGCTGCTGTGGCCCACATCAGTAGCCAAGGCCGCAGATGAAGACAGCAGGGATTTCCCGGAGCAGCCGGGTGGCAGCGCCGACCGGGCCGATAAGGCAGAACGCATCGCTTTCGTCACGCGTTGCACGCCGCGTTCTTTCTGGGGTCCGCCCTGCGCCTTCCGGTAGAGCACCGCAGCCGGACCCCGGAACACCCCGACAGGCGCCCACAGATGTCAGGCCTGTTCGCGTAGGCGGTCGCGGGTCGCAGGCGAAACGCCCGCTCACCCCTTTTTTCTGTTCTTGCGCTTTCCTCGGTTCCAGAGCAGTGAGCCCGGCAAAAGCGCAAACACACTGCCCTTTCGTGTTGTCAAGCGTTGCCTTCTCACCCGAAACGATGACCCGTATGGTCCGCGGAAACCGGCTCACTTTCCTTCTGCTTGGTTAAGTTTCGACAATTTTTTTTCTTCTTCTTATTTCGGCGGTATCTCCGAAGAATAGGCGGTTTTTGACGAAACGCCCTTACCATACGCTTGTGCGTCAGCTTCCTGTATGTCCCATACGTGCCCCTTCCGCGGTATACACATATATATACATATGCATATATGTAAGGCACGCGGACGACTCGGGAAGCTGGGCGATGAGATATGGCGTGCCTGTAATGTACTGCGGATTGTGAGACGGCTCTTTTCTTGCGGACGTAGGGGGGTGGACTCGATTGTGAGCAGAAACTGGCGCATTTTTCACTCTTTCGCTACCCCGCAAGACGGCGCGCATGCGCCTTCTGCTGCTGCTGCTGCTGCTGCTGCCGTGCGTTGAGGAGCTCGACGGAGGCATTTATCATTTGCGGCCCAGGTGGAATGTGACAATAGCCACCGAAGGGAGGAAACCGCACCCGTTTTGCACGAAGGTGTCTTTGACCTTGCATGGAACATTCATCGTTGCGGCTGCAGGCGCCCCTATGCAATATGTTAGTCTGCATGAGCTGATGTCTGCACGAGCAAACAAAACGCACGCTTAGTTAAGCTTCAGAAGAACAAGCTGTTAAATGTTGGAAAGCAAGGAATCCTTGCACACTGTCCTTGCCTGTACTCACATCCTTCTGAATGAGCTTGTGTGATACGTGCTTATCTTGCCTGCGTCACAAAGTGCACAACTGCACTCGAGATGAGATAAAGTGAACGCTTAATAAGTCGCGCCGCCGAAACAGGTACCTTCACGGAGAAACGATAATCGGAAGTCATCTTTCGCTGATCATAGAGTACTTCAAGAGTTGAAACAACGCATTATGCCAGAAATACACGTTGAATCCCACGTCAGAAACAACATGAAGAAACAGTACCTTCATCGCTGAAATCTGGTGACACAAAAGTGTGCGCTAGAAATTCGAGAACACCTAAGCATTTATTACGAGTTGTGAATGAGACAGTACTGTCCAATATAACGCCGTTGAGCGGTCCTTCGAGTTAGGAACACCTCATGGGCAAGCGAGCGCGTTGAGACACTTGACCAACGCCTAGATAGCACAAGGCCGGTGCACTTCGATCCATGACGTCATGCTACCTTCCCCGACTGCCATAAAATCTAATGCAATGCTACCAGGTAAATTCGCGGTGATTTTGACGTCGCCGCTTTCGTCACGCCGGGCTTCTCAATGGAAATTTCGTTCCAAGGAGCGTAATGTCAAAGCAGAATGCACAGGCCTGCTATTCAGAAGATGCTGGTTTAGTCCAGTGGGAAAGATACCCGGCTTCTGAGCGTGGTATCGTAGGGTTCGAAATTAACTACCAACACCATTCTTTCTTCCGATATTTTGTGTTTCTTAATACATTAATCCTGTTATAGCGATTACCGAGGTGAAGTTAGAGCGCAGGGGAGAGCTTGCGCGGCTAACACAGGCTTCCGAGAGTGAGGGTGACGTGATCTTGCGGCGATGCACTCTCCCCTCACACGACACCCGGCGCGCCAGCGCGGCAGTAGGTTTTCTCTTTCGCCCACTCTGCTCCGTCGAGGTGCGCGCGTGACGTTGCGTTGCAGCCAATGGGAATTTAGGTGCAGTTTCGCCGGTACAGACACCGGCTTTTCGCTCAATGGTTCATTTGATGCTTTCGCATTAAAAATACGACCATACATACAACGCAATATAGCCAATGCAAACTGCTTCCCGACCTTCCACCTGTTCAAGGTTCTTGCTATATAAAATTGCATAACAACCCTTCCTGTCATAACCAGTAACGTACTCGTCTATGAACATGTTTGATTATTTAGAGACCATGTTGTGCGCTGCATAACGCAGTTCCTCGTCGTTCGGAAGCCGCAAAGCGCGTTAATCTTCGTTTAGCGCCGCTTACACCCATGATTACAAGGGGTCATAAGCAGGCGACTATCGCCTCACGGCCCATCTGTGTGGACCGCGATAGGGAGGAGGAGTCCCTCATACTTCAATGGGCTCCTGCCGCTGCCAGCAGGGCGCCACCGGCCACGCGCGTCACCCATGACTCGCCACGCTGCGCAAACACCAAACGAAGCAGATCGATGCTACGTGTTTGCCTGTTTACCAATCACAACGCCCCCAGGAGTTGCGCCTCCAGTCGAGCGGATGCAGAAGACGCGTGCGTCCAGCAGCAGACGCTCATTTCCTGGCTGGTGTTGCTCCCCTCCACCTCTCGCGGGTGCCCCGGACAAAGCTACTGGCCGGGCTATCCCTTGCAGTGGATAGCAGTGGCAACCCGGGAATCTAGCATTCAACTACATCCCCCCCCCCCCGTCTACAACCCCCTTCCCACAACCTCAGGCGACTCGATCACAAAGGTACAATTTATTGCCCCCAGGAAACAAACAACGGATCGCGATTTGGACTGCAACCTAAAGGCAGGGATGCAGGCACAGGGGGTAATGCTGTAGACCCCGGAGGAAGGGGGCAGGAGGTCGCAATGAGCCGAGCGAAGCAAGGAGCCACAGCGCGCGCCGCGCAGGCGGCAGAGGCTGCGGCGGGTAGCGGACAAAGACGCCTCGGCCTCGGCCGGCGACTGGTCAGTCGGCAGCGCCGGGGCCTTTATCATGCGAGCGCGCGCGCGCGCTCTGATGCGAGGCGCTACCAGCGAAATCCCTCTGGTCAGGCGCGGGCGAAGTGACTCAGCGAGGCGGCCCATTAATCACCAGCCGCGGCTCCAAGAGGGCCGCGAGCCGAAACAAGGCGGCGTCCGCGGGGGAGTTCGGCCTTAAACACAAATAAACGTCCCGGGGACGCGTCGATGAGGGACGCCTAGCTCGACGACCTCCCTCCTGCTCCCGTCACTCGGCACGTGCTGCCTGGACTTCTCTGTGGCGGGCCACTTGATGACTGTCCGCTGGGTGACCAGCGAGGGTGGCCAAGCTCAGCGCTGCCCCCGCTGCAATGTTAGCCTGCCTCGTCGAAACCGACGGCACTGAAGTCCGCGTTTACAATATTTTTTCGTGCGCCACTTGTACACGCATACATGTTGGAGAACAAGTTTGGTGTCTACACACTCAAGACGAAAATGGGCGTGGGTACGATAGTCGAGTAGTATTCATTCATCCATTTGCTCATTCATAACAGAAATAGGCAAAAAGAAACACCTTCAAATTCCTGCAATGCGAGGAGGAGGAATGAACGTTTATTGTGAGAAATAGCGAGAAAGTGTTCATTCTTCGCTCTATAGGTGGGCGGCTCTCTTAGTCCAGAAGACCGTTGGCTAATGCCGCAGACCGGGCCCGTCCACCAGACTTCGCTGATCTTCCAGGCTCTGTGCCTTTAACATTGTCTGCCACGTTTCTTCCATGGCTTGTAGCGGTTCTGAGGCATCATCTTGACTGTTTTTCTCGAGGCGTGGGCACACCAACACCATGTGTTGGAGGGTGCCTGATACATCACAATATCGGCATAGGTATGAGAATTTGGTGGGGTGCATCCGGTGCATAATAATTCCATGTACATACGTATTCGTTTGTGGTCTGCGGAGGGCGGTGGCTTCTTCCTTGTTTAATTTTGGATGTGCTAGAGGATATTGTCTTCTTTCCAGTCGGTAATGTTGCAATATCACGGCGTACTTTGTGAAAATGTCCTCCACCACCCTCGTCACTTTCCGGAGACCGTGCGGCAGGAAATCCCGGCTGGTATGCTCTCGGGCGACTGCATGTGCTGCTTCATTTCCTGCCAGGTGTTCGTGGCCTGGGGTCCATGCGATGTAGGTTTCGGGTAGTTCTTGGCGTCTTATCTCTTTTAGAATCTTCCCTGCTGCGGCAGGAATTCGGCCTTTTTGTAGGTTTCTAGATCTCGTTTGCGAGTCGCTCAAGATGATTGCTGTGGTTTTGCATGTGGCGATGCCGAGGACGATGGCCACTTCCTCCGCCGTTTCTGGATTCCTGGCCGGTATGGTGGCAGCGACTAGCTCATTCCCTTGGTTGTTCATCACGGTAATTGCGTATGCTCTTCTATCTGGGTATTTTGCCGCATCTGTATATATCTCATGTTGGGGTTCTTTGAGTATTTCTTGCTGAGCGCTCTAACTCTTGCTTGCCTACTGTCTTTGTGGTGTGTTGTATGCATGTCGAGAGGCATTGGAGTGACTGAGATAGAATGACGAAGAAGTGTCGGCAATTGGCCTTTCGCGTCCGAGTCTGCTATGAAGTTTTCGTTGTATGCGAGTTTGCGAAGTACTGCTCCGCCTGTTTGAGTTAGCTTAAGGCATTCCAGCTTGCTGGCTGTGTGCACTTCACTCGTTTCTTCCTAGGTGTTAAGGAGGCCAAGTTTGAAGAGCATCATGATTGAGGTCGTACTGGGAAGTCCTATAGTGCGCTCTTTGTTGCTTTTCTGATGACGATCTTGAGTTTTTTTTCAATTCCAGCTTTCTTGAGGAGTAGATATGGGTTGCCATATGCGATCCGGCTTAAAGGAGGGCTTGGATTAATTGGACGGTTTCTTGCTCTTGAAGTCTTCTTTGGGTGGTTACACGCTGAATGAGATGAGTTACTTGTTTTAGGGCCTTCTGAAGCTTCAGATGTGTAGCTGTGCCAAAACCTTCTTTGTGTATTGTGAGGCCAAGGACTCGGAGGGAGCCAACTTGAGGTACATCGATTCCATTGAGTCTGACGTTGGGATCAGGGGCGACGTAGGCTCGTGGTCTTCCCCGGGTCCTTGCCTTGAGTATAAGTAGCTCTGATCTTTAGTGGGCGCACTAGAGACAGCATGTTGAGCGGTACTGTTCTATCTGATCGATTGCCTCTTGGAGGGTAGTTTGCTGTTGGCCGGTTCTGGACGCTTTTGTCCATAACGTTATATCGTGGGCGTATATTGCATGGCTTAAACCTTCGATGGCATCGAGATGTTGCGGGAGCTTATTCATGGCGAGATTGAACAGCAAAGGTGAAATGATTGACACTTGTGGAGTTCCTTTGTTGGGCATTTCGAATTTGTCGCTTCTGCTGTTGCCGATACCCACCGTAGACATGCGATCTTTGAGAAAGTCGTGTACGGAATGGGGGGGGGGGGGGGTAGGAGGTAGGTCCGGATTCCGCAGTTTGTCTCTTGGAGATGTTGGAGGATTGCTTCATGCTTCACATTATCGAAAGCTCCTTTCACATCTATTGCTAAAATAGACAACTCCTTGAGGTGTTCTAGGTAGTCCAAGAGGTCTTCCTTGAGCTGTAGGGGTATATCTTGTGCTGAGAGGAGCTGTTGGACGCCAAACATTGTGTCAGGCATGAGTCCTGAGTCTTAGAGGTATGTGGTGAGGCGATCGTGCACCATGTGTTCGAGAAGCTTTCCAGCGCAGGAAGTAAGGGAGATGGGCCGTAGGTTGCTGATTTGTAGTGGCTTGTTGGGTTTGGGGACCATAATGACTTTTGCGTGCTTCCATTCTGCCGAGAGCGCGTCTTTTTCCCAGCAGTTATTCAAGCTGTCGAGGAATCCATTAAGGGCCTTGTCTGGGATGTTTCGTAGGATTTTGTTGGTCACCTTGTCATTTCCTGGCGATGTCTTACGGGTCAATTTGGCAAGGGCGGCGTGGAGTTCAGGAAGCGTGAAAGGGCTGTCGAGGGTGAAGTTTGGTTCGCCTTTGTACGGTCGGGGATCAGTGACCTTGGGGGCATTGTCTCCGATAATTTTACGCTTGATTTCTCCCAAAATTTCTTCCTCAGTTCCTGGATGGGAGTGAATGATTTTCTTGAGGTCATGTCTTTGTTAGGTCTGGGTTTTGGTGGTAGCTAGAAGGGCTCGCAGTATATGCCAGGTCTTCTTCGTACTGAGTGTGCCTTGAAGCTGGTCGCACAGCTTATGCCAGTTCTGACTGGTTAGTTGATCTCCGTATTCTTCCGCTTGCTTTGTTATGCGAGCCATCTTTTTCTGCAGTTCGCGGTTGTTTTATCTTTTTCCACCGCCTCAGTAGTCCTCTTCTGGCATCCAAAGTATGTAGGAGGTGAGTCTACGGCCGGCGTGTCCATTGTGAGTTGAATGACTTTAGTGTACTTCTCCGCCGTCTTGACCCCATCGGTGAGCCACTCTTCAATAGTTTGTTTTCTTCTATGTCATGTTCTCGGTAGGCCTTTCAGTCCGTCAGCCTTGCCGTTCCGGTTCTGCTCGGCTTCTTATGATGCCGGATTTCAAGTTAAAGGATGTGGTGGTTGCTGCCGAGATTTTCTTCCAGTCGGATCCGTTCGGCCTTGGATATTCCTATTGTAAAGGTGAGGTCGGGATTTGTATCCCTGGGCACACTGTTGTCTATTCGAATGGTTAGTTTAGGATCGTTCCAGAGGGTGAGGGGATTCTGTTGCACCGAATCGGCGCACTCGCACTCCTTTTTTGGTCGTGTGCTCGTAACCCCATGCTTTGTGGGCGGCATTAAAACCCCCCGTTATTACGAGTTCATGGCCTTTAGATAGTCTTCTGGCTTGCGTGATTAAGTTTACAAAGTCGGATAACGGATGCCTGGGTGAACTATATAAGCATAGGACGTATAGTCTTTCGTGTGTCTGCTTCTCACGTAGCACATCCACTAGGGTGTGTTCCACGGTTGGTCCCTGGATTGTGTGATCTTGCGTGGTGAGATTTTTCTTCGTCGGAAAGGCGGTTCTCTGAGATCCGGTGTGTGTATCGTATTCTTGTATGGGAAGATTGGTGTGATAAGTTTCTTGCATAGTGGTAAGATCTGGTTGTACCTGTTTGGTCAGTTCCTGGAGGTTTGTCCCTTTGGTTCGGATAGAGCCACAGTTCCATGACCACAGCTTCATTGAGAGTTGTGGGAATCTCTTCTTCGTATTACTTGCCATCTTGTTCGATATCGCTGTTTTCGCCCCGGGCCATGTATTCCGGTCTGTCTGCATTGTGGAGGTCTTTACGCGCTTTCTTGCGAGCAGTGTCGGTGTTGCTGAGTAGCTTTTCTACTGCGGCTTTCCTTACGTGGTTCTGCTTGGCATTGGACATGAAGTTGCTGAGGTCCTGGAGCGTAACATGGATAGGGGCCAGCTGAGAGGTGATGTGTTGCTGGAGCTGTTGTGTTATCTCCTTTTCAAAAGTGGTCATGGCCTCCTGTATCTGCTTCCGCACCTCCATTTTTACAATTTTCTTTATTCGTTCTTCCGTAAGGGGCGGTGGGATATTTGGCAAGCCGAATTGTAAACTTATAATGCATATAGTCCCTATAAAGCTGGCACCCGAATAGCAGCCACCACAGTGGGCATGGGGGAGGAAGGGGAAAAGTGAACCGAGAAGCTTAGGACCAAGTATACGTTCACCGTTGATCACACGTATGCGTCCCACCACAGGGAATGCAATAGTAAAAACGCTGGCATATGTGCGGGCTGCAGGGTCGTGACACAAGCAGGATAACAATTACCTCACCGCTGGACTTTCTATTGGAAGACGACTTTACCGCTCAACATTAACTACTTTCTCGCCTTTACACTATAGCATCACTAACGTTGCATCTTTAGCAGCTAAGGACAACCAAAACTGCTAGTGATCGTAACTACGTAACAATAAAGGCATCACAACAGCAGCAACGACTACAGAAGAATCGGGCCTGTTTGAAGTTTGAGCTATGCACAGATACTGAGGAACCCGAAATATCAGCTGGGTCCTGGTCCAGCGTCGGCCACCAGTGGCATTTCCTTTTTCACGTATATTGAGATATAGAAGAGGACGAGGGAACTAAGTTTGAAACCCATCATCCAATTACCCATCCAATTTTGTTGCTGCTTTCTTGCCTGCATCCATAGCCGAAACAGAACTCTTTAGTACAATTTCTTTTGAAGGGGGGCAAGTGGCAAGCATGATTTTTTAACGTCACAGAAATGTCAAAGCAGGAGAGTAGACACAACTGAGAAAGTGATACGTAACAGGCGGGTGTGTTCTGAACGCCAGACAAAGGGGGGCCCAGAGTGTCTTTAGTTATCAGCGAAATGTTTGTATGAGGCGGGAAAACGTACTTGTAGAAGGGAATCAACCTTATTTTGGCGAAAATAAGCAGGGATTTGTTCTTATTCACTTATTTCTTATTCCTATTTCTTATTATGAAAATTCTTATTTCACTAAAGGTGGGGAAGAACGCTGTAACGAGTTGCAAATTTTACAAATTGGAAGGCCCATTCCTCTAAATGTAACGCATTGTAACCCGGCTAATCTTCTTCGGTAAATATTAATCGTTAGTAATATTGGCCCAAGAGAAGTTATATTACTACGGAACAGTATTTGCGATGACGAAGAGGCGAGCAGTGTGAAGACGACAACGACGATTAGAGGCTATAGCGCGGGCTGTTACCTCTTGGCCAAGTGCGGCGTATTTCCTTGTAAATATATTTGTATATAGTTTTTCGTCTGCGTCTTCCTACGTAACAAATCCGGTGGAGCTGCGGTGATATGATATTTATGCCGCCAACAGTATATTTTTAAAATATTACCAAACTTTTGTTTTTGAGCAACTGCCTCTGACTGGCGCCAGAATCAGGGGTTTTTTGGAGCCCATTTAGCTAAGGTGATGAAGCTGAGAAATATTGCTAACAAATATCCAAAAGGTATCTCGCAAATTAGGATAACACGTATGCAAATAGATTGCGTAACTATTTCGTTAAGATACAAAAATAAATGCCAGAATTTCAAAAATAGAGCAAATTGGAACATTTTGGAGACGGTTTTCTTAAAGAAAATAAATAATCAGCGCCAGTGTTTATGAAATCTTTTTAGAATATGCACCAAGGACTGCTAAATCTAGTGCTGCAAAAGCATGTTGCATTTTATTTTATGCGAGAAAACTGAGCCCATTTTAAGACCTATGTATGGTCATCCCAACAACGCGTCTCCTTCTAATAACAAAATTAAAATCACACTCATATTAAATTCTGAACTCAGGCTTTTTCTCTCTTTTTTTTTTTTTTGTAGTAAGGAAGTGTGACTCAGATTGCGTCTTCTTTGCCCCTTTTAACCGTGAAAATAGTTGAGCCTGAGTTTCCAGGACTTCTATACCTGCACAATATTTTTTTCTTTAGAAAATAGTTCGAAGCCTTAATTAAGCCGTGTGGAAAAACATTAATGCCCTTTTGAATTGTTCCAATGCAAATTAAGATGTCGCCAAAATAAAATTAAATGATAAATCAGTGTATGGTATAAAGTGGCCCAAGCTTTTAATAACTTTTTCCTGACTCTAGCGAAAAGCTCCCATCATTTTGATGCGACCAGAAAAAATCCTGATAGCCTTTTTCTAAAACCGACGAGCGAATCTGAACCTTTCGCCACACTTTGTTCACTAAGAAACAGCGCAGCTCCGGACATAGATAATTTACAAATAAAACCTGTAAAATACGCAGCCGATTTAATTGCACCGGCACTCACTCATATCTAGGATCTAGCCCTCTCATCCGGAACTTTTGCGCAAGAAATGCGAATTTCAAAAGTTACTACAATTTTTAATAGTGGAGATCAAAATAACCTGGCCAATTACCAACCAATTACTCTTCTACCGGTGTTCCCTAAAGGTCCTCACGCATATTAAACACATTATCACCAAACTTTCGAGGACCGACGGCATTTTGGATAGATTACGTTTTCTTTCTTCTTCTACCACCCAATATAAAATTACTGATTTACAACGCGTTATTTAGGCCCCCCCCCCCCCAACCTAACCTACTGCTTTCTTCTATGGGGCAAAGCTGCGTCATCCAATTTAAATCACTTGAGTGTACTTCAGAAAAATTCCCTTAGACACATAGTTGGCGTGCCCTTCAATAGACATACAGAGCAACCTCTCAAGCGGTTTAATGTAATACCTCTTCGTAATATTTTTTCGTATAATATGGCCATACGATGTCAACCATAGCATGAATACTGGGGAATACACAAGGTCGCTATCGCACTTGAAGATTAGAACATCGATACACAACACACGCGTCAAAGAATATTGCAATGTGCCGTTTCGTGGAAAGAAATATGGCAAACAAATACTTCAGTACAACACACATTTACTTCTAATGTTTGTTTTTTTCATGAAAGAGAGATCAATATCCCAACTTTCATCAAAAATGCACTGCGCTCGATCCTTGTGACGTATTCATAATACCATCTGGTCTGTGTGGATGTGCTTTTCATTATATGCATTTTATGTATGCATCCCTGCGATTCCTTGCATTTTCTGTTTCCAATAGAGAATGTGCGACGCCTGAAATTTTGATATTTTGATAGTAAAATGCGTGCTGTTCCTGTTTTTAACGTTTCTTGTGCTCACGTAATGTTTGAAATGATAGAAAGTGTATCACTGGTTTTTCCTACTGTATGCCTTGCAAAGAGGGCCCGAACCCCTGTCAAGTGAATGAATTTTCACATTTAGTTCGGACTTTCCCCCATTCAACATCGAAATAAACTACTCTGAATTCAGTTCAATTCTGCATCCTTATTCCTTCTGCGGTACGTTGCGATAGCAAGCACGCGAGAGCGCGAACAGCAACTTTCGTAAGACTTGTCGGGGGAACCAATTTCCGGCATTGATCTCTAATTACATCTGTTATCTGAAATGCTCCCTTTGTACATGAACGATGCACCAGTCAAGTGGGAAAGCGCGATCATGCAACTGCATTGGATGAGCCAGCTTGGTATGTTCAGGTGAGGACAGTCACAAAACGGGTCCCAGATTATTTTCATTCTATTTTACATTTTCATATTAGGCACAAAAATCCTTCCACGCAGCGGAACTGCGACTACT